>NW_023994194.1:0-140000 GCF_015586225.1 Lucilia sericata
GGGTTGAATGGTGATTGATGTACGGTGAGTAATAGATAGAGTTCCTTTGAGATGACTAACAACTAACTAACTACTACTAACTACCTACTAACTAACTACCTAACTAACTAACTAACTAACTACTAACTAACTACTACTACTAACTAACTAACTAACTAACTAACTAACTACTAACTAACTAACTAACTAACTAACTAACTACTAACTAACTACTAACTAACTAACTACTAACTAACTAACTACTAACTAACTACTAACTACTAACTACTAACTAACTAACTAACTACTAACTAACTAACTAACTAACTAACTAACTAACTACAACTAACTACTAACTAACTAACTAACTAACTAACTAACTACTAACTAACTAACTAACTAACTAACTAACTAACTAACTAACTACTAACTACCTAACTAACTAACTAACTACTAACTAACTCCTACTAACTAACTACCTACTAACTAACTAACTAACTAACTAACTAACTAACTAACTACTAACTAACTAACTAACTAACTACTAACTAACTAACTAACTACTAACTACTACTAACAACTAACTAACTAACTAACTAACTAACTAACTAACTAACTAACTAACTAACTACTAACTACTAACTAACTAACTAACTAACTAACACTAACTAACTAACTAACTAACTAACTACTAACTAACTAACTAACTAACTAACTAACTAACTAACTAACTAACTAACTACTAACTACTACTAACTAACTAACTAACTAACTAACTACTAACTAACTAACTAACTAACTAACTAACTAACTCTACTAACTAACTAACTACAACTAAACTACTAACTAACTACTAACTACTAACTAACTACTAACTAACTAACTAACTAACTACTAACTAACTAACTAACTAACTAACTACTAACTAACTAACTAACTAACTAACTAACTACTAACTACAACTAACTAACTAACTAACTACTAACTAACTAACTAACTAACTAACCTAACTACTAACTAACTAACTAACTAACTACTAACTAACTAACTAACTAACTAACTAACTACTACCTAACTAACTAACTAACTACTAACTAACTAACGACTAACTACTAACTAACTAACTAACTAACTACTACTAACTAACTAACTAACTAACTACTAACTAACTACTACTAACTAACTAACTAACTAACTAACTAACTAACTAACTAACTAACTAACTAACTAACTACTAACTAACTAACTACTAACTAACTAACTAACTACTAACTAACTAACTAACTAACTAACACTAACTAACTAACTAACTAACTAACTAACTAACTAACTAACTAACTAACTAACTAACTAACTAACTAACTAACTAACTAACTAACTACTAACTAACTACTAACTAACTAACTACTAACTAACTAACTACTACTAACTAACTAACTAACTAACTAACTAACTAACTAACTAACTAACTAACTACCTACTAACTAACTAACTAACTAACTAACTACTAACTAACTAACTACTAACTAACTAACTACACTAACTAACTAACTAACTAACTAACGACTAACTAACTAACTAACTAACTAACTAACTAACTCTAACTAACTAACTAACTACTACTAACTAACTAACTAACTACTAACTAACTACTAACTAACTAACTACTAACTAACTAACTAACTACTAACTACTAACTAACTACTCTAACTAACTAACTAACTACTACTAACTAACTAACTAACTAACTAACTAACTAACTAACTAACTAATCAATGCGAAATACTGTCCTCTTTTTGGGAGTTTCCAAATTTAGATATGACATTTATAAGTCCGTTAAAGGAAAGATATGGGCCCGAAGAATTTAAGTTTAACGGTAGCAAGATTATGGTATAGAACTATTAATCAGGACAAGGTATTGGTTAAATTCTCAGCAAAAGGAAGTTCCAAAGAAGTAAAAAAGTAGTAGAATTTACTTTGTGGAATTTCGGAAGACTTGCAGAATTGAGGATTTTAACACAAGCTGGTCATAGGAGGGTATGTAATTTTTTATGATTCCAAATTTCCAGTTCCAAATTTAGTACTAATTAAGTCAGGAAATAAGTAATCTTAACAAAGACACATAGAACAAAACATATGTATATCTTCAGCTTCTTCGGAAGTCATATAAACATCATTTCCACAGAAGCTAAAACAAATTCATTTAGTGCTATTTGGAAGTGGTGATAAATGTTATTCTTTTGTAAGTAGTTTGTTGTATTTTAGCTGGTGCGGTATATAAAAAGATCCTATGTGTGGTATAAGATAGGTATCAATAAAAAAATAACGTATCTTTCCGCTGTGGAAAACTAAGGACCTAGTAAAGGACCCTAAAACAACTTTAAGTTGTAAACACCATAAAAACTAGGGAAACAGTAGTAGCATAACATGGACTCAAAATTACACCAGCAAGGACGACATACTACAAAAAAAATTTAAATTGTTTAAACCATTTTCGAAGGAAATTATAATAAAGCGATTAAAACAAAAGCCCATATAATTAAAACACCCTACTAACTACAATACATACATATATATGGATGTATGTATGTATTTATGTATGTATTTATATACAAACATACGTACATTGTTACATATTACTTTCCAAAATTCAAATGTATATCTTTCTAATCTGCAAATTTTGTCAAAAAAAAAAAACCTCACATATTGCAACATTTTGTAAAAGAAATCCAATAAAATTGAAGAATGAAAACAAAATCAAATTAAAAACTGCAAGATCATCAAACTGCAAATGTTTTAGCTAGTTCAACAAAAAATTTTTTTTTTCAAAATTTCTTAAAACTAAAAATTAAGAGAAAAAACACCAACAATTTATATGAAAGCATATTAAACAATGAAAAACTTAATAAAAAAATCCAATAGGAAGGCGTGTTTAAAACAGTAAAAGATTACAAAATGAAACCACACCTGAATGTAAAGAAACAAAAAAAAAATAATAAAAATCTATTGAGGGTTTTTTACAGAAACAAAAAAGTTCCCAAAAAAAACAAAAACAGAAACAAAAATCAGGGTGCTGTGTTGAAAAAAAACAACAAAAAACCAGAAATTTTTAGAGAAGGGGGAAGTATAGCAAGATAACAAATTTAACACACCTTATTAAACATTGTATAATAATGGCAAGTAAGCTATGAAGCAACAACAACAATACGAATACAACAACAATTCTAGCAAAAGCCATTAAGAGATTTCCAATGGAATAGTTCAAACCACAAGAAAAGCAAATAACAACAAACCAACAACTACGTGTTTGTTTTCTTTGTTTACATTTAAAGGGGAAATTCAAGTGCAATGGGAATAATAAGAGGGGTTTTGTTGTTTTCTTTGTTTTTGTAGAGAAAACTAACGAATAATAACTGCATTAAAGAGAGAGAGGTTGTTGTGGTAACAAAAACCTACCCCCCTTAAAATAACGATTTGTGTTGCTGTTTAGTATTTTCAAAACAAACTAACGAGTAGAGAGTGTTTTTATTTACTCTCTCTGGTTTGGTGTGTCTCTATTATTTGGTGTGTGTGTTTGTTGTTATTTCAACTCCTGCTCCTCCTTTAAACAGTAAAAATTGTTAGTGTTTTTGCTAATGGATAAAGCTGTTTCACTCTAACATATTTGTTTGAGGGAAAAAGAAATATAGAATTCGTTTTTTCTTATTGTTAAATTGTTGTTGCTTTTTTAAGTTATAGGAATTGTTGTATGAAACCAGCAACAACAAAAGTTATAGTGAGAATTTTATTCAAACAACAAATTTTTGGGTTAAATCAGCCGTCTACAACTAGTTTGTGTTCGAACGTGAATAAGTACGCATCGGTGTGTTACACAATTGAATTAGAATTTTAAAAAAATTATAAAAAAATTGTGTAAAATTTATATGAGAAAAAAAGAAACGGGAAATTTTAACGAAAAATATCAACTAATGAATTAAGAAAACAAAACACCGGTGTTTATTAAAATATTAAAAAAATAAACATTTTATAAAACAAAAATTAACATTGTAAACATTTTTTTAAGAAAAAAATATAACAAATTTTGTAAATTATACCAAAACCTTTAAAAAAGAACAAAATTATAAAATTAACATTAAATAAAAATTAAAATTAATACTTTACACTTCCCACTGTTTGTTTGGTGTTTTCTTTGCACTAGATTTGTTCAAAAATAATTGTTATTATCTTAAAAGATTTGTTGTGACAATTTGTTATCATCTTTGTTTGGTTACACAAACCATCTACAACAAACATTTCACATTGTTCAAGTGTCATTGTCATCATCAACATCACCACCAACAGCAGCAGCAGCAGTATCATCTCATACACACACAAACACTGCAAAAAGCTTTAACAACATAGATCTCTACAAAATACGGAAACGTTAACAATTGTCGTTAACTTGATTTTTATCCTTTTTTTGTTGTTTCTTGCTGATTGTAGTCATTGTTGTTACTTGCGTTTTATAACACATTGTTCCATACTAAGCTCTCTCTGGCTCTATATGCTGCTGTGTTAAATTTCCGTTACAAAAAAAAGCTAGAAAAAATACTAGCAAAAAGAACAGTTATATCTAAAAGGATTCTGTTTTTTCACTCTACAGTTGTATACTGAGTGTGAGTGTGTGTGTTCATAACAGTGTGTTCTACAATAAAAATAAAAAAAGTACAAGTTTTTAAAAAAAAGAGGAAACGTATAAAATTCATAAATCCTAAAAGCTTTTGTTGACAATTATCACACATCGTTTTTTTGTTTGTTTTGTCATTCTTTCGTTGTGAAACTTTTATTTGTGTATTTTGGGTGCATATGGCGTTGTGTGTGTTGTGTTAAAAGTTAAACAAAAAGGATTTAATTATTTTGGCTGTTTGATTTTGTAACTGGTTTTACGTTTTAACCATTTTAACAAATATGGCTGCCTATACACAATTTGGATATGGCTCTTATCCGTCGGCTAATCAGGTAAGTTTAAGTTGTGTTTTTTCTTTGATTATTTAGAAATATTTATAATTTTGTATTAAAAAGGGGGTTTAGTTTTGTAGTATACAATTTTTCAATTCACTATTTGTGTTGCAGAGTACTAGGCGTTGTATGTCAACAGTTGCTGCAATAGTTATTTTTCGTATTGTCTTACAATGAATTTTTTAAGAATTTAAAATAGTTTGTAAGGATGTTGTATATTACACCAGATCCTTAGATATACATTAATACATCTAGATCACTATCGGGCCTGTTGTAAGCTTCTTTACCAGGCTTTATGATAGAAATCAAATCCACTGCAATTGAACTGTTGGACCTTAACACTACCAACTAATTACATATGAAAATCTAGTTATTTTATTTAAATTGAATGATCAAATAGCAACTATATTTCCAGCAGTAGGTCTATACTTCTCTAGTACTATTTTTGTTTTGTTCATTACTCACTCTTAAGAGATTAGTGTGACCAAGGTATTTTTACTTATGCTTCAGTTATTTCTTAGTTTGAATGGAGAATTAATGTTATTACCGGACCACTCCACTCATCAGATGTAGTATTGTATTATTGTATTAGTATTAGATCCAGCCTGTAGCAGTAAGAAATCTCAAGATATCATTAAACTTAGATTCAGATATCTCACCAAGGTGAGATATGTAGTAACTGTCAAGAAAACGGGTTTGGATAGAGCACGGTATTCGCAGAGAAGATGTAAGACCGTTTCTTTCTTTTTCCAGTCTTTGCAACTGCAACAGTGTTCATTGAAGGGTAGCCCAAACCAACTTGCATGTCTGACTAGCATTAAAATCTGAGGATACTATTCTTGATAAATCCTAACGGGGTTGCTACTGGAACGGCGTAGAGCAAATCCCGTTCTGGCAAGCTCATCTGCCTGTTCATTTCCATAATAGTCCCTATGAGCAGGGACTGTCAGACATTATCTCGAATTATCGGGTCTATTATGCACTCCTTTACCAGAGTTTCTGGTGTGAAGCCAGAAACTACTCCGCATAAGCGTGTAAAGGTTACTCCTTAAAGGACTGAACAAAGAACTAATCCAAATATATGGAAAAAACATACTCCATTTAACATTGTGATGTCCTAATTGAGGACCACGTAAGTCATCAATGCATTTCAACGGAGTAATTCCAAAACTAGTTTCTTGCTGAAATTATGGGAGTACATGATCCACAATATGGTCCTATGTAATGTATTACATAGGACTACTAAACGGATAATGTACTCCAATAATGTTTAAAGGCGAGTAGTTTTTGGATTACTCTAGGGTTGGAGTATAAGTTTGATTTCATATGATTCTTAATTTAAAATCAAACCTCCTTGGAAGTTACACTTCCAAAATACAGTCTTTGGAGGTTTAAGTTTTAAGTATAGGTCGCGTTACATCTGATCATAATTGGCAGCTTCGTGAGGGTCAAATATGCAACGATTACATGATTTATTCGAATAACACGATTTTTTCTAAAACGTAATTCGTGCAAAACCAGGGATAGGTGTATTCCAAAAACCAATAGCTATAGCATGACAAACAGTTAAAACCAATTAGAATACATTTAAAGGAATTATTTTTTAATGTTTAGACGGTTTTTGATATTAATCAGTAAAATATTTTCAAATTATGCTATAGAGTATTGTAGGTAATGTAGTTATTTCATACATTACTTGGTAATGAGTGCATTAATTAATGTTTTCGAATAGGATTTGTCTATAGCGTATGTTTAATAAGGAATTAGTTTGAGGTTCTAACACTAATCAATATTATTCGTTTTTTTTAAAGAAATATTGATTTTTTTAATTTGTGTAAAAACCAATCCAAATAACATGTTAAAATAACTTGTTAATTGAACATTGATTAAGCGAATATAGACTAATAAACGTAGAAAATAACTGTTAAGTCGGATTTAAATCCGTAAAAGTCGGGTGAGCATATTTGTAACCAGTTATTTTTTGGTCATCATCTAACAAAAATAAGTTGTTATTCACACAAAAAGTAAGCACTTAAACTTTGCTCCAATATTATTTGTCTATTTACCGGGTAACTATAAAACTAAACAATTTACTCCACATCTTCCGAAACAATTTCACAAAACCCTTTCCCTTTAGTTTAATCTTGCTACATTTTAACCAAATTTAAACAAATTTGTTGTTTAGGAAATATGAAAATCATAAGTAACAAGTACCTATGAAACAAAAAAAATTAACAAAATTTTTGCAACATTTAGCTATTTATGACTTACAAAATGTCTACTACAAAATTGTCTAATTTTCATAATAAATTTAACTTTAAAAAGCTTAAAGTATGTAACAGCTCTATTATAAATATAAATACATATGTATGTATGTGTGTGTTTAAGACTTTGAAAAAGACCCTTTAGGTCTTTTAGTAAAATTATAAATGCATAGAAAATAATGTTTAAACACACATAAATATAAAAACACTAGCAAACAGACAAACATAGACCACTAAAACAGTGGAAACTGGCAAAAAAGGCTACTCAAATATAATATATGTACATATTTTAGAAGATTTTGAATTATCGTGAGAAGAATTCTTTAAATATTTAGAAATATTTTTAAGATTTTGTAAAATCAAATAGTTTGATTTCCTTTAGGCCAAGTAATTACTGTTTTTCTTATAATGAGTAGATTGTTATATGTAAAACATATATATATGCATTTGTATATCGATATATGTGTTTATGCATTTGTATTACATTACATTATAAATTGCAATATTAGACATTAAATTTTGTTAAGTTTTAAAGGAAAGCTATGGCCCAAACATCTAAATTATAATTTAACAAAAAGGCTACTTAGAAATTTTGATAAATGCTTTTAAGAAATTTAAACACACAAACCTATATACATACATATCATTATATAAATATATACACACATATGTATGTATATGTATCTGTAATAAATATAAATGTTATACTGTTTAAAACGTCTTTTGTTGTGTTAAAATAATAGTTTTGAACGTTTGTCTAACAATACAAAAGTTGCCTCAAATGTGAATGAATGTGTACATATAATAATGGGAATGGGAAGATTTTAAAGGAATGAAATTATTAAAGCTAAAGATATAGCCACTAATGAGTCACTTACAAAATAACCTATATAATTTGATCCATATTATTCTGGATGAATGAGTTATAAATGGATCATTCACTCCAATGATCTTTATGTACTATCAAAAAGATGTCTGCGGTAGGTAAGTTGATGCTGTGCGATTCCCAAAAGAGGCTTCAGTGGAGGACAAGATAGATCCGGTGGTAGCCTAAGTGTATTTCTCCCGTAATGTACAGTATTGTTCAAAACCTTTTTTTTTTTTTTTTTTTCATTTTAGTTATTATTTATTGAATCTTTCTTACATAGAAATTTACAATAAGTATTGAAATCTTAACCTAAACTATAACTAACGTCGTTATTGCCACTGCAATTTCAACAAAAGTTCTCGATAATTTGATTATCTGGCAAAATCCAATGTTTCCGTTCTTCTCAGTCGTCTGTGACCCTCAAATGACAGCAACTCCCTGGCAAGGGGATTTGGGTGATCCATTAGTTTCGACAGGTAGGTTAAACAAGAGAGTTTGATCTCCTCGCGTATTATGGGGACATTGAGATCCCTATGAATATTACTATTGCGAATGTACCACGGGGCACCTGTTATTGACCTTAACAGTGCTGACTGCTTTCTTTGTAATTTTTCAACATTTGATGAGGAGGCTGTTCCCCACAGTTGAATGCCGTATAGCCATATCGGTTTTATAACTGTTTTGTACAAAAGCACTTTGTACTCCAAGTCTAGAGCAGACCGTGGTCCAATTAGCCAGTACAATTGAGCTGACTTTAATTTTATTTGTGTAACCTTGGCTTCAATGTGGTGAGTCCATGTTAAGCGGCGATCAAGGTGGATACCAAGATATCTCACATGGCTTTGTTCAGGAATTTTTATATTGTTTATCTGCACGGGAGGACAATTTTCCCTTCTTAAAGTAAATGTAACGTGAGTACATTTTGTAGCATTGACTTTTATTTTCCATTTGTCCAGCCATTTTTCCAATTCGCCGATGTGAAACTGGAGTTGTTCAGAAGCTATTGAAGGGTTTGCATGCATGCTTACAAAAGCGGTATCATCCGCAAATGTAGATGTGTGAGTCAGTGCGCTCGTTGGCATATCTGCAGTATATAAAATATATAGGAGCGGACCTAGAATACTCCCCTGGGGTACTCCAGCAGATATTTTTCGACGTGAAGAGATCACATCTTTAGATCTGATTTGAAAAGATCTTTCATATATGTAATTTTTAAGCAGTTTGTGAACATTCGCAGGTAGTAATGTGATAATTTTGTGTATTAGTCCATCGTGCCAGACTTTATCAAAAGCTTGAGAAATATCTATGAATAATGCAGAGCAATATTGCTTGCTCTCGAAGGCCTTTCGAATAAGAGTTGTTATTCGATGTACCTGTTCGATAGTGCTGTGCTTTCTTCTGAAACCAAACTGATGGCCAGGAATAATGCAATTATCGTTAAAGTGTACTAAAAGGCTTTCAAGCAATAACTTTTCAAAAAGTTTTGAGAATAAAGACAACAGGCTAATGGGACGGTATGATGTCACTTGAGTGACATCTTTCCCCGGTTTTGGTATCATAACAATCTCGGATACTTTCCATGAGTTAGGGAAGTATCCAATACGTAGCATCGAGTTAAAGATGAACAAAATAATTCTCAGTGCTGAATTGGGCAGGTTACTTATCATCGTGGTAGTAATTTTATCTATACCAGGTGATTTTCCTGCCTTTAGACCTTTGATTGTCATCTTCACGGTAGAGAACCGGAATTTTATTGGGTGTGGAACCACATTATTTATAATGTTAGCACTAATAGAAGAATCTGTATCATTTTGAGTAAACACATTCTCCAAGTGATTGGCGAATGCTTCAATTTTTTCTGACGTATTTCTTGCCCATTGACCATTCTGAAGGCGTATAGGTGACTCATATGCAATAGGGCACTGCATATTTTTAACAGCTTTCCAGAGACTATATTCTGTTTTCTTAGTAGGGTCTAAGTTTTTGAGATAATTTCTCAGATTAGATTCCTTATTATCCTTTAAAGCGATGCGAAGTCTTCTTTGGCACTGATTAAGTTTAACCTTTATGTTTGGAGATCGTGATTGTTGCCATTGACGTCTGAGTGTTCTCTTTTCTTTAATAAGAGACTCAATGTTCCTAGGACATTTCGATTTTTTGAAGTCTCCCAAGGTGACTGGGGGTGTAGACACTTTGACAGCATCTTGTAAGATATCCGTAAATATATCGACAGCGAATTGTATTTCATGGTCATTCTTCAATGAAATGTTTTGTGGCAGGTGTGAGCTAACATACATTTTATACTTTAACCAGTTCGTTTTCTTGTTAGGGAAACAAGAACAATAGTTTTCCAATTTATTTGGGGTTTCTAATAACGTTAAAATTGTAGGCGAGTGGTCTGACGAGAGGTCCAATGAAGGGATCACTGAAATAAATTCTCGTTTTATATTTTTGATTACAGCAAAGTCAATTAGATCGGGAATCTTATTGAGGTCTGTAGGCCAATAGGTAGGTTGGCCACTAGATATGGCATCTAGTCTGTTGTACGATATTGCTTCTAGCAATTGTCTGCCTTTGGGAGTAATGAGGCGAGAGCCCCAAAATGTATGTTTTGCATTATAATCACCAGCTGCTATGAATCTTGGGCCAAGAGTTTTAAAGTATTCGAGAAACTGCTCTCGATTAACATTATACCTAGGAGGACAATATATTGAAGATATTGTAACTCGACTATCAGGTATATTTATAGAGGTGGCCTGGATATGGTCCTTTTTGTATTCTGGCATTGGGAAATGTCTAATATTTTTTCTCACTAAAATGGCTGTTCCACCACAGGCTCTGCCACTTGGATGTTTTGTATCGTAAGTGTAGTATCCATTAATTCTGAAACAATTCTTTAGGGTAAAGTGTGTTTCAGAGACGAGTAGTACGTCAATTTCCTGAAGTAGCAGGAATTGTTCTACTTCATTCTTGTGTTGGCTAAGGCCGTTAGCATTCCAAAAACAAATTCTTAGAGAATTCATTTTTTATTTAGCAGGATCTGCATGAGCATGCTTTGATTCTGCATTAATTGTTGAAACATATTTTGCATATTTGCCATGAAACGGTTCATGGTTTGAATTAGATTCTCAATAGAGCTTTGAGAATTTGTTTCGGGTGCAGGCACACCCTCTTTTAATGCATGTGCATATGAAAATAATGGGGCATTATTTTCATTGTTTGATTGCAAATTCTCATTATTCTTATTTGTAAGACTTCTATATTGGGCACTAGAAGTTTGATTTGCATTCATTTGGGTAACGGAACCCTCTTTTGTCGTATGGGCATACGATTTATTCTGATTGCTTTTATTTGTGATACTTCTATATTGAGCACTAGAAGTATTAGGAAGGCTTGGGAAGTTAGAAGCTTTATATTGAGCATATAAAGGTCTTCTGGCCTTGTTTGATTGTTGGATGTGTAGATATACTGGACATCCGCGATAGTTAGCAGTGTGATTTTGACCACAGTTACTGCATTTTCTTTTATTGTTATCTGTTTTTGGGTAAGGACAATCTTGACTCTTATGGATGTCTCCGCATCTCACACAAACAGATGGTAATTTGCAGAAAGTTCTGGTGTGACCGAACTCTTGGCAATTTAGGCATTGAGGAGGACCTCTGCGCTTAATGGGTTCCTCTACAGTTATTTTGCGATTGAGAAGATATCTTAAACTGTATATTGGATGAGTATCACCCTTTTTTTTCAATTGTGAAGAGTTAAAAGTAATTTCAACTCTAAACATTGGTTGGGGAATTTTGTCCTTGTTAAATATATTGTGAATGGACTTCACTTCATAACCTTCAGACTCTAGCGCCTTTTTAATGTCATCAGTTGGTACAGAGCTGTCTACACCTTTGATAACTACTGTCAAACCCTTTGCACTTTTTAGTTGATACGTGTAATAATTTCTTTTCTCAGAATCAAAACTATCAACTATTGTTCTAAAAGACTTTTCTGAATAAGTCTGTATTTTTGTTTCCTGAATATTTCCTTTCCGTAGAGAGACTACATGGAAATTTTCTTTGCCTACAAGTTGGGACAACTTATTTACCAATAGATTGGTGGTAGGTTCGCGCAAATAGAGGGGAGGTGGCTTTTGGTCTTTTAAAGTCATAGATGGTACTTTTTCACTTTCTTGGTTATCAAGCAGTGCAAAACGATTTTGACTTACGGAATTTGTTTTCGCTTGTTTTGGATTTGGTTCCAATTTTGAAGTCCTAGGGCTGGACTTACGTTTTGCATATGTGACATAACGGTCCATTCCCGTTTGGATCTTTTGCGTTTTATGCGAGCTCAATAAATTTGGAGTATTTTTTGGTATGGCACCAGTATTCTTTGACATTGGGCTTGAGTGACCCTCCTTATCATTAATGGTTTTCACAGTGTTAATATTGTTATTGGTACTATTTGTGATATTGTTCACATTAGCATTACTATTTACATCAACCATTGAATCAGTTGTTTGATTATCTATTTTTTCTTTTGCTTTGTCTTCCACACAATTGTCTTGTTTTGGCGCACTTGAGAGAGGAGATCTCTCGTTTGTTGTTGTTTTTGAATCTGTTGTTTGTTTATTTATTTTTTCTTTTGCGCTATTATCTACACAATTGTTCTGTTTTGGCGCACTTGAGAGAGGAGATCTCTCGTTTGTTGTTGTTCTTACACTTAAATAGTTTTTATGATTTTTTGGATCATAATTATTGTTGTTGTTGCATGGAGAGCTCATAACAAAGTATGCATTTTTTCCATTGCTACTGAGCCTCCTTTCACTTGTTGGAGAGTTAGAGAAACTCATGCACAATAACACACACTACACTCTATTTAAGGTTTTGTTGTTATTTTTTCTTTTTGTATACTTTTTGCTTTTTTTATAAATTGTTTTGTTAATAATTGCATTAACAAAAACGACAATTTATTTAATTTAAATGTATTTTTAATATTAAAAATAAATAAGTATGTATTTAATTAGCGTCCATTCGCTGTTACTTATCTTTTTTATATTTTTATTAAGAATTTATATTCACAATGTTATTTTCCTGTGAGAGCGATTTAAAACACGTCTATCCACTATAGATGAATATCTAAAAGCAACTTTTTTTGGCATTGTATAAAAGTGCTATATTTTCTATTTTAATTGATTTATTCAAAATTATATAATTGATTTGTATAATATTATGTGTTTACATTATAATAACAACAACAAATATTTAATTCCATTTCGTTGTGAGTTACAAGAAAATAATAACTGAATTAACTCCATAAATAAATGTTATGAAAATCTTTGGTCTTTTTGAGTTCCAAACATATTTATGGAATAGATTAGTAACTAGAGTAGTTCGTAATGAATCAAAATAGGATTTTAAGCCATTCACTCGCTGCAATGTTTTCTAAAACTGCGAGAGAACAGCATCTCTATGGGCTTTGAGTCAGGAAATGTTGATGAGCAATCAAAGAATTTAGGTCCCATTACCCAATAACTACTCTTAGATCAACTTTGCCAAAGGTTTTGGTTCATTATCACTGGTTCATTGTCTGCGGTAGGTTAGTTGATGGTGTGCGATTCCGAAAAGAAGCTCCAGAGGAGGACAGGTCCGGTGGTAGCCTAGGTATATTTCTCTTGGTCTCATGTAACATACATCTTCCTTTCGCGTAGGTTAGTTGATGGTGTGTGATTCCCAAAAGGGGCTCCAGAAGAGGACAGAATAGGTCCAGTGGAAACCTAAATATATTTCTCTGGATCTCATACGTCCTCCTATTAAACTACAGATAACTTGCAAATAGAAAACTTTTATTTGCTGCTCTACATTTTTGCTTCAAATTTTTTTTCTAAAATATTTATTAAATTTTAATTTTTTCAATGATTACATTCATTTAATACTCTTGCTTTTCTGCTCGTACCATAAGTTTTGTGGTTTGTTGTACCCAAGTGTAATTATACTTAAAATCAGTTTAAAACGCAGACATTTTAGAAAACATGGTCACCAAAGGATATTGTTAGAATAAACTAAACAGCACACATAGACATATATACACACATACTTATACACATGTTTATTATTTTAACCCAACAAACATAAAGATCTGATATCAAATTAAGAATGATTTAAACTTCAAACTCCTTAAAGTTTGATATATGTCCAAAAACTTTGGGGAAATTATTTATATACATTATCATTTTCCTTCGAAATTTAAACAGGTCTACCGTGGAAATTATATCCAAATATCATAGTAGCGATGTTATTCTAGATGTTACTGAGCATTGGGCCCATATAACCAAATCTCTAAATAAGGTTATTCTACCAATATGTTCCATGACAAATTTCTCTCTCATTATTAGGGCGAATATTATAGTGGGAACAATATAAATACCTAACTCTTTGCTATCAAACTTGAATTTAGAACAGTAATCGATAAAGAGTTATGTGAAGAGCTTTCCCGCACTCTCAATTTAACACGTATGTATGTATATAAGCCAGTAATCGCAAAGAGCTTTGTAAAAAGCTTTCCCGCACTCTCAATTTAACACGAACGTTGTATATAAGCGATAAAAACCAGCAAGAGAATTATTATTAACTCTCTGCCGATTACTGTTTTAGAACAGAGAGTGACCATTTTTTATACAAGTATGCTCTTATATTCCCACGTCTGAAAACAAGAGAGAAAGAAAACTCAAAAGAGAACTCTTTGTGTATCTCTGCTTTAGATATGGTATTGGTAGAGAGAGAGAGAGATAGAGACAATGAACTCTGTGGCCCTATATCTTTGTTTGAGCATGATAACTCATAAAAAAGCTCTTTGCCTAACACAGCTTTAAACTTAATAATGATTTGAAAAAAATTTTTAATAACAAGTTGAGGTTAGAGTATAAAATCTATATCAATTTGTATAAAAGACATTAAATTTCAACCTCTTCAGAAACTTTTGCTAATTCTTCAAAAGTTTGCTCAAACGTTTAACCGCTTGTTTGTTGGGTAATAGGACTAAACATATATAAGTTTGTCTGTTAATGTAAATTATAGTAGGGACTATAATAAAAGACGTTTTGTATTGTTTGAGACTACGAAAGCTAACTTCTCTTTATACATATACAATGCCTTAACTTAAGTAGTGTGTGTTTTTCTTTTTTAAATTTTGTTCCTCATACTTAATAACCTAAATTAAGCAACATTTCCTTTAATATGCATAATTTATAGATTAAAATGTTGCAAGTTGTTTATAGATTTTGATATACAAAAAAAAATATATATATTGAATATTCAAGCCCAAGGGTTGAAAGACATTATAAAAGCCACTTGTTTTATGCAAACAATATTATTAAAAAAATTTGCAGGTTTTTTTTTCTCAAAAGCTTTAAAGCACTTTATAGTAATGCTTCAAACTACAGACTCTTAGGTCCCAGTTATTTTGAAATGTTTGTTAGAGTCAGGAAAAGGTTTTGTTGGACATATGTTGGAATCAGGATTTACTTCTTTTTAAATTTTTACATCTTATTTATTACACTTTTATTTGCCAAAAGATCAAATATATTTTTTATTAGCATTTCTTTTCCAGTTATGTGTAATTTATTTTCATAACATTTGCAAAAAAAAAAAGAACAAAATATTTGTAGTAAAAATTAAAAAAACCAAACAATATAATTCTAGGAATTTATGTCTAAAAACGTTTAACATTAAGTAGTAACAAACGCATTTTCTACGACGCAGCATGTAGAGAGGAATTTATTTTAAAAGCGCTAAAAGATCAAAAGCCAATTAGTACAAAACACTTTGCAAATTATAACATTAACGGAAATTGTTGCCCCACTATAAGTAAATATTTATGAAGCAAAACTAAATTTAATGGGAAAACGATCTTAACTACAAACAACTAAAATATATGTAGGATTGAAATAAAACAAAAAAAAAAAACTATTACTAAATGTCTTAAACAATGAAGAAAAAAACATATTAAGTACTATGAATGAACAAAGTGAAAAGCCCCCAACTAAAATGATATTTACACAAATTAAAGCCCAGCCCATGAGTTACATGAGTTAATTACTATATAGAAAAAGAAACCCAGTTGGAAATAGGTATAACAAAGGTTTATCAAACAACTACCATTTTAAGAATGATCTTATGTCTTTCAAAACTGAAAGTTGGAACTAATCAGCTGATTATCAACACCACAGGAATCGGGTACTTTCGATGGTACCCTGGTAAAATGAAACGTATATATGCCGGGGACAGTTGAAGAGTCCATACCAGTTAGCTTGCTTGCCAAATTTTTTACCACAACTTCTTTTATATTCTCGCAGCAAAACTCTTGAAATTTATTTTCAACCTTCAAAAACCAAAACTTATATTTGAAAAAAGAAAAAAAAAATCATGACTTCTAACTACTCCCAATACAATTTCCAGCTGGGCAAGCATATGTTTGTTGTATGTTTTTGTTGGCAGGTTATGAAAACCAATTATTGTTTAACAATTCTTAAGATGTTTATCAAACTGCTCTGCACAAAATTATCATCGCTGATGATCATCAGTGATTCTTTTTTGTTTGGTGGCAGTGAAATCTTGGCTTCTTTCTTTTTTTTTTTTTTCTTTTATCAGATTATCAAAAACATTATGATTTCTGTGTACGCCCGCTCGCTCTCTCTAAAGAATTGCAATTGCTTGCTACGTGCATAAAAGTGCTGCACAACATTTAAGCAATTGCTGCCGCAAGTTTAACAACAACAGCAGCAACAGCACGTAAGCAACAACAATAGCAAAAACAAAAAAACTCCTGAAGCTGTCACTTTACGGTTATTAATTTTATGATTTATGTTGCAGAGCACGAAATCGCGCGCACCAAAAGCTCAAAAGTAAAAACAGCGTTTTATTAAAGTATTGTTTTGTTGGCTTTTTATAGTTTGTTGTTTTTGTAAAAAAACAACAATGAAAGATGAAAAAAGGTGACCAACTAGGTGACCAACTAGGAACTTTTTTTGTTAAAGTCTTTTATAAAAGGACTCTTTTGTTAAAACTCTCTTTCAAGACAATTTTCGTTAAAGACTCCTTTATATATAGAAATCTTTCCATAAAGACTTTCTTTACTGAAAGCTTTTGATAAATATTTTCTTAGCAGAAAACTTTCGATAAAGACTTTTTAAAGAAAGCTTTTGATAAAGATTTTTTAAAGAAAGCTTTCGATTAAACCTTTCTTTACACAAAACTTTCGATAAGGACTTTTTTTACGGAAAATTTTGAAACGTTTTCTTACACAAAAACATTCGTTAAGGACCTCTTCATGTTGTAGAAAGCTTTCGCTAAAAGCTCTTTTTTTAAATAAAACGTTAAATAAAGACTCTCTTCGCACACAATTTAAAAAAACCTACATTTATAAAAAGCTTTAGATAAAGATTTCCTTTAAAGAAAACAGAAAGCTTTCGATAAAGAATTCCTTTAAATAAAACATTCGATGAAAATCTCTTTATGTTATAGAACGATTTTTTATTAAACTTTTGAAAAAGATTTCTATATGAAAATTTTTGATAAGATCTCTTTTTATAGAAAGCGTTTGACAAAAACTCTCTTATACCATACTTTCGGTAAAGACTTTCTTTACAGAAAACTTTCGATAAAGACATTTCATAAAAACTTTCTTGACTAAAACTTTTGATAAACATTTTCTTTACAGAAAACATTCGTTAAAGAACTCCTCTTGTTGTAAAAAGCTTTCGCTAAAAGCTCTCTTTGTAGAAAACTTTTAATAAAGACTCTCTCTCTCTATAGAAAACTTTCGATAAAGAATTCCTTTAAAGAAAACATTCGTTGAGAATCTCTTTATGTCATAGAAAGCTTTGGTTGCAGACTCCCTTTATATAAAACATTCGATAAAGATTTCTATATAGAACATATTTTGATAAAATCTTTCTTTATAGAAAACGTTCGATAAATACTTTCGTTTTATACAAAACTTGCGATGAAGACTTTCTTTACGCAAAATATTCCATGAAAACTTTTGTAGCTTAAAACTTTTAATAAAGATTTTCTTTACAGGAAACATTCGTTAAGAATATCTTTATGTTGTAGAAAGCTTTCGCTAAAAGCTCTTTTTATGTAAAGCGTTCAATTAAACCAACCTTTATAGAAAATTTTCAATAAAGAATTCCTTTAAAGAAAACATGAGATAAGGATCACTTTATGTTATAGAAAGCTTTGGTTACATACTCTCTTTATATAAAACTTTCGATTAAAACTCTCTGTATGCGAAACTTTTGACAAAAACTTTCTTTATACAAGATCGGTAGAAAACTCGAACTTTTATGAGGTCTCCGTTTATGGAAAACTTTTGCTAAATATATAAACTTTCGATAAAGATTTCTGTACGGAAAAAGTTTTGACAAAACAAAGAAAAATTTCAATAAAGACTCTCTTTATATACAATTTTTTGACCAAAACTCTTTTTATGGACAACTTTCAATAAGCACTTTTATAGAAAACTTTTGATAAAGCTCTTTTTCATAGAAAACTTTCAAAGAAGTCCCTTTTTATAAAAAAGCTTTCGATAAGATTCCCTTCATAGAAAACTTTCGATCCTCTTATTAGGAAACTGACTGAATAAAACTCCATTCTGGAAAATTCGATTCTTAGAAAACTTACGATGGAGTCCCTTTTTATAAAAAAGCTTTCCTTCATAGAAAACTTTCGACAATCTTGATACATAAAAACTTCAGTTAGGTTGTAAGGAGGTTGTTTGTACTCTCCACTATACATTCATATGAATCCGTTCGTCCGTTTTACTTTCATAAGATTAAATTCTTCAAAATCCCATTCCTGTTAAATATTCTCTATATAGAAAATTTTCTATAACCTGGTCACCTTTTTCAAATTGCACAAAACAATTGAAGAAGCCTATAATGTGTAGTTACCATCAGGTTATTGGTAAAACACCGGCATATAGTAAAATGTGTTGGCTGAAGTTTTTTCTTACTTCTTCACAGCTGCAACTGCTTGCTAGCTGTTCCTTCTCGCATTGAATCAAAAATTTAATGACATAAATATTAAACGACTTTAAGGGGAGTCTAGCAGTATCAAAAAACCACCAATAATAATAAAAATTCAATAAAAACTTCGCCCAAACCTTTTTCCCTCAGTTATCTTTTTTTTGCATGCGTAAAAATTCTTGCCGAAATCCCAAGCAACCCAAGAAAAAAACAAAAACAAAACAGTAGTATGAAAGTGGCAGTATTATTATGAATAACACACATATTCTCACATTGTATTTGTTGATAACTGAACTCCAGTGGTCCGGTACGTCTCTTCCTACCAATGCAAAACGAAATTGTCGTCTGTGGCTTCTTCAGCTGCTGCTGCAGCAGCAGGAGCATTGGCTCATTTTTAGGCACAAGCAACAGAAGTTGCAAGTAGTTTTTTGTTGTTATTATTATTATTGCCCATACATGTCATTGTTTATAATTGTTATATGAGGGCATTGTTTTTTGCTCAGGAAAATGTACTGCACGTTCAAATGGTTTATTTGTATGATGAAGTTGATGATGCGTTCTGGTTTAGACTGCCAGACATTTAAGCAGCTACAGCCAACTTGTGTAGCTGGAAAAAAAGGAAGAAATTCTACCAAGTTTTGCATTAAAAATTCATAAATCAATTATGGAATGTGTGCATGAAAATATTATTAGTTTTGTTTGGTATGTTTTCCTTTTTTTTGTCATTATTATTATTATTTTTATTGTTGTTTTACTTCTTGGCTTCTTGGCAGACATTTCTCTGTGAGAGTTTGTCTGTCCATTTAGTGGGTCCTACTTTATAAGGTCTGACTTTTTATTGTCTAGATGTGTGTTGTTCTTTCAGGCTTTAACTTAACTAAATTGTTTGTTGCTTTTGTGTTTTTTTTTTTCTATATAGAGTTGGCGTCATTTCTGAGTGCAAAAGGTTTTTTAATAAGGAAAATGTTGCAAGTATATGAGAAAAAAAAAACAGAAACTAAACAAACTTGCCTCATTTATAGGTGGCTCTGGCGTCTGGCCTTGTTTAAAATATGAAATATACTTATTGAGCTTGGTTTTTTTATTGTTGTCATGATGTCTGTTTAGGTTTATGGATGGGGTTTGGAAGGTTTATAGTGGAGGTACTTTTCGTTAGGTACTTTTTGCAATTTTCACCTATGAAAATTTCATATCATGTTACCGAGAAGGGAAACTGTTGTTGGTTTGGCTTATGACTTGGTTCATTTTAGGAAGGAATGTCCGTCCAAATGCCATGGGATCCAAATAGGGTTGTATAGTACTAAGTTTGGTACTTTTTTACTTTGATAAATAAGTTTGAAAAGGTTAAAGTGTCAATGAAAGCCCGATTTTCTAGGGTCCTTATACTGTTCCCGTTCCTACCTAGACCCATTCAAAACTTCTTTCATATGGTACTTTTTCTTTAACCTTTTTATAAAAATACTTCTTTCTATACCTGTTTAAATAAAATGGTACATTTTAGATGTATTTGGTACTTTTTGAAAATATTTAGTACAAATAAGGAAACTTTTTATTTAGATAACTTTTGGGTCTTTTTTTATTCATTTACTATTAAAAACAATTTTGGTACTTTTTTATTTAACAAAATAGTACCTAATTCTTGTCATAATTATTACTTTTTCACTAAAAATGCTATGATAACAAACCAAGTAGAATATTTGAAAAAGAGTATCATAATACTTTTTATCTTTAAATACCGTTAAAACTAAAAAGTACTATTTTTCTATTTTAGTACTTTTTTGGAATATTTAGTACAAATAAAGAAACTTTCTGTTTAGATATCTTTTGGGCCTTTATTACACGGATTATATATAGTTTTCTTTAGTCTTTTATCCCTTTTCCATTAAAACCCCATGTGGTACTTTTTCACTTAACAAAATAGTACCTACTTCGTGTCATAATTAGGACTTTTTCATACAAAACTGCTATGATAACAAACCAATTAGAATATTTGAAAAGAAGTAGCAGAATACTTTTTATCTTTAAATCCCGTTAAAACTAAAAAGTACTATTTTTCTATTTTAGTACTTTTTTGTAATATTTAGTACAAATAAAGAAACTTTCTGTTTAGATAACTTTTGGGCCTTTATTACACGGATTATATATAGTTTAATTTAGTCTTTTTTATCCCTTTTCCATTAAAAACCCCTTTGGTACTTTTTCACTTAACAAAATAGTACCTACATCTTGTCATAATTAGTAAGTAGTTTTTCATACAAAACTGCTATGATAACAAGCCAGTTAGAATATTTGAAAAGAAGTAGCATAATACTTTTTATCTTTAAATCCCGTTAAAACTAAAAAGTACTATTTTTCTATTTTAGTACTTTTTTGTAATATTTAGTATACATAAGGAAACTTTCTCTTTATATAACTTTTGGGCCCTTATTCCGCGTATTATTTATAGTTTTCTTTAGTCTTTTTATCCCTTTTCCATTCAAAACACTTTTGGTACTTTTTTACATAAAACAGTACCTACTTCTTGTCATATTAAGTACTTTTTTACACAAAAATGCCATGATAACAGTTAGAATATTTGATAAAAAGTATCTTAATACTTTTATCTTTAGTAAAGTAAAAAGTACTATTTTTCTTTGGGGTTTCTTTAAAGCGGTCCTTTTTCCCTTCACTGATTTCAATTTAAGCCCGTTTAAGCGTCTTCTGTGCTTTGTCACATGAGTCAGTAGTCGTTGACTGTCAGTATACTTGATGTATGAGAAACTCTAGTGAATTTTTTTCCGAATTATATGCGAGAATCTGAAATATTTCGTTTACTATGCAATGCGTGAAATATACGCTGGGGATGTTGAAATAGTTTCTTGTTCATAACTTACCATTACGAAATTGTTATTCATCACTGATGTTTGGGTGTTTATTGAATTTGCACAAATATTTATAATTAATAATTTTCACATTATGAATTAACAATAAGATGAAGAAGAAAGGATGTGTGTATAAATTGCAAAATCTGTCAAGTTTGGTAAGGTTTTTTTTAAGAAATAAGTTTCTGCTGATGAAAAGGTACTTAAAGAAATTTTGAGGGAATACTTTTAGGAATACAAATGTGGGTAGAATAAAGTTATAAAAAAAAAAAGAAAAGTTGATGATCATTAAAAAAGTCTAGAAAAAGAGAAATATTAGAAGAATTGTTCAAGACCCCATATATTTACCTTTATACCTTTATGATATCTTTAGCCTAAGCTAAACTTTTTCGTTTTCATAATATTTACCATATCTAAAGTAACCATTAACTCTATATAGCCTTAGGTTCAGCTCTGGCCCGCACCTTAAAAAATTCATAAATTTATTATTTTTATTTAAATCCATTTTTTATACATAGTGTTCAAATCTATCATTATTTGGTAGCTTACTAACAAGACACGCACATTACACAATGTGTTCCTTTCTGACAACCATAGCATTATTTTTTTGTTCATACAAAATCTGAATACAATTATTAAAATATCATGCAATAAATACCCACAATTTCCAATAATTTTTATTTCAACCTATAAACCAACAACAACCCCATAAACATATAATCAAAATTAAATACATTATTTTTTTCTGTATTTAATAATAATATTGTTTAAAGCATTTATACTCCGATAAAGGAGTGGTAATATCAACACCTCTAAATAACAGGAATTATAAATATAAAAGGAATACAAAAACAAATATTTATGATTTGTATCTTTTGGTTGTATGTATGTGTGTATTTCAGTTTTAAATCCCCCCACAAAAAAAAGGGAGACAATCGCATCAATGATATCCAGAACAAATATTGGTAAATTGAAACAGTGAATGAATGGGCTATGAACACAAAAAAAAAACAAACAAAATCAACAAGTGGCATTATAAATATTTTATTTTTATTGTAGCAACAACAAGAAGACAACAGCAATTTAGATAGAATGGTTGTTACAATAATATTAAAACGCAAACAACAACAACAATGAAAGTATATCTACCAAATTATATGCATATTATCGTTTTTTTCTCCAGTTGGTATATAAAAAAAAGTTGTCCGAAAAAAAGTTAAAAGGAAAACTTGTTCAAATACACCATTTCCCTTTTGTTTTTGTCTTTTAAGGCAAAAGTTTCTTTCTGAAGTTTTGAATTAAGCCGTTCTCAGTCTCTTTATTTAGACTTACTTTATGGAAAACCTTTGATAAGGAATCTCTTTATAGAAAACAATCGATAAATACACTCGTTTTAACTAAAGTCTCTCTCTACATAAAACTTTTAAGAAAGATTTTCTTTATAGAACATTTTCGTTAAAAACTCTCTTCAAAGAAAACATTCGATAAAAATTCTCTTAAATAAAAACTGCCGACAAAAATTGCCTTTATAGAAAACTTTCGACGGAGTACCTCATTATCGAAAAGTATCTTATCGAAAGTTGTTGATTGAGGGACTCTTTATCGAAAGCTTTCGATTGAAAGTCTATTTGTTGTAAACTTTGGATATAAAGTTTACGAAAGTTTTTGATAAACTTTTGATTAAGATTTTCTTCATCGAACATTTTCGATAAAGACTCTCTATAGAGGAAACTTTTGATAATGTCTGTCTATATTGAAAGCTTTCTATAAAGCCTCCTTTTATAGAAATCAATCGATATAGAGTTCCTTTATCAAAAGCTTTCTTTTGTTAAAGACTCACTTAAAAGCTACTTTTAGATAATTACTGTCTTCATAGAAACTTTTTTATTGAAACTAGTTGATTAAGAGTTTCTGTATAGAAAGATTTCGCTAAATATTTTCTTGATGAAAAACTTTTGAAAGAAATTCTCTTTAAGGAAAACTTAAAGGCTCCTTTTACTGAAGCATTCGATGAAGATAATTTTTACAGAAAACTTTCGATAAAGACTATTTTTATAAGGAGCTTTCGTTAAAGACTTCTAATTAAAAATATTCGAAAGCTTTCTAAGTAGAGAGTATATAGAAAGAAAGCTTTTGATAAAGAATCCCCTTTTTACAGAAAACTTTTGATAAAGACTCACTTGAAAGCTATTTTAGATAATTACTATCTTCGTAGAAACTTTTTTATTGAAAATAGTTGAATAAGAGTCTCTGTATAGAAAGCATTCGATAATTATTCTCTTTAAGAAAAACTTCTCTTTAAGGAAAACTTATAGGCTTTCGATAAAGACTCTTTTTATAAAGAGCTTTTAATGAAGACTCTTTTTAAAAAGAGATTTCGATAAAGACTCTTTTTATAAAGAGCTTTCGTTAAAGACTTCTTATTAAAAATATTCGAAAGTTTTCTAAATAGAGAGTGTATAGAAAGCTTTTGATAAAGAATCTTTTTTTTTACAGAAATCTTTTGATAAAGACTAACTTGAAAGCTAGTTTTTGATTATTATTCAAAGAGCTTTCGATAAATACTCTGTTTTGTATAAGGTTTTAAAAAAATTTGCTATATAATCGATAAAGCCCTACAAACGTTGCCAACATTGCAACAATTCGTTGTCGAAATCTAAATTTTATACACATCCGTTGTCTAAATGTTAACAAACGTGGTAAGCTCACTATTGGCAATGGATTGTTTGTCACAACAAATTGTTGCAATATTGTCAACATTACATAGTGTTGTCGTACGTATGTATATACTTTGACAACGGATGGTATTGAAAAATTTTAAACTGTTTGGTGTCAATTTGATACCAGGCGTTTATATTTCTTTTTCCCTCTGTGTAGACTAGTCAATATTACAATCCTTAGACTAGTGATTATGCCAGTAAAGAGAGAAGTCAATCGACCAGTCAATAGACTAGATCATGTACTAGTCCATGAACTTACTAGTCCGTAGACTTGGTATAAAATACTAAATTGAATAGGTAGTCAGTAGACCAGTTTATAGAATGGTTCACTAGTTAATAAACTAGTCCATAGTCTATTCAAAAAAGCGTTCGTGAGAGATGAGGGCTCAACCTACAGCATTTTGGCTTAGGGAAAAGCTGTTTTAAAATATGTATTGTTCACTTTCCCTTTGGACTTGGTGTTCAAGTAAAAAAAACTCACAATTCATACTCATAATTTCAAAACAGTTTAACAGCTTTTAGGCCACAGCTCAACTACGACGATGACGACGACAACAACAGCTGTATGAAAACTCGTCCAAACAAAAAGCTTCTTGTTGGCATAAAGGCTTCTTTATAGTATAAAACTTGTAGTATAAGTTCAACTACTATAGCTAGCTGGTTATTATCAGCACGCAACTTAAATTTAAGTATGCAACGTACCACACCACACTTTCCAAAACGTACAGACTAATTCTTGGCGGGTTTTAAATGGTACTTGATATCAAACCACATTTATATTTTTTAACGTCTTTTTTTTCATACAAAAATTTTTAAGGTCCTGTTTTGTGAGTGTTAGTGGTGACTCGTGCCTTTTGTTTTTAATATTTGTTTTATTTGAAAAAATAAGCTGTTGCTGTTTTAACTTAAATCAGTTAAAATTATGGCAGTTAATGTTTATGAAGCTAAGATTTTCCAAGCAACCATAATAAACACTTTTTAAAAGTGTCTCCAAAAGTTGGGTTTTTTTTTATTTAAATCTCTGTTTTATACCCTGTTTGTGCACTCAATAATGATATGAAAAATTATTGTTATTGGGCCCTGCTGCTTGTTAAAACTGGCTAAATGCATAGAATTGGTGAAAAGAAGAGACTCAATTGTTATTTAAGATAATTTTATGCTGGAAATCATTAAGCTTTTTATGACTATACAAACGTAATTAAAGATTAGATTTATATAAATCGTAACAAGTTGACCAGAAAGTTGAGAACCAGTAAGTGTAGAGAAGAAGTATGTATGTAAAAATGTTTGAACATAAGACAAAAACAAAAAAAAAACAACTACAAACATTGACTTCCTGTCTTAAGTAAAACTGTAGAAGATATTGACCATGGCTGGTCATAAACTTTAGTTGTTTGTTTTTCATTGTTGTTGTTGTAGTTGTTGGCTAAATCTGTTTAAGCCATCATTTAAGAGTGTGTAATTTGATATGTGTATTATTATTATTGTTGTTTTTTTGTGTGTATTTCAACAACAACAACAAAAAATGTGCAAAAAAATTCTTATGGTTTTTAAATGTCATCACCATATAATTTGCATATTTGCGTATTGCTCAGTGTGTATTTTTTTACGTTTTAATCGTGGCTTTAAGATCTTCTTTAAATGGCACGACTTTGTCAGTTAGTGTTTGCTTAAATATATAAACATTTACGAGGCACAAACCGACAGACAGACAAACGGATGGACTCACTAACAGACATATTTATTTTTGCTTTAAGCTTAATGATCAATGAAAAGTTTGTCATTGGAGCACAGAGCTTGTTGTACAAATAAAAGAGTAAAAAATATGGTTTTAAAGTGCGTTTTAGTCATTTATGTTAAAATGGCTCCATATTCAGTTTTAATGGGTATTTAATTGGAAATTAAAGCTTTTTTATTTCAATTTTGGGTAATTTGTTTAGAATTTGTTAAAAAAGTGTTTAAAAGAGACTTTTTAAATCTTAATAGTTACTAAGAAAACTGTAGCAATGTCGAGTTAAAGCCATTTCACCAAATAATTAATAATGACAAGAGTTTGCTGAGAGCTGACATTACTTTGTAATGCCTACTTTATAGATTACAAAGTAATAGATTCGAAAGCTTCGAAGTTTAATATATTTTTGGTTCACATGAGAGAGAAGGAGTGAAAAGTTTCTCTCTTTATATATAGAGAACTTTTGTAATGATTCTTAAAAGAAAACATTAAAGACTTTTTATTGAAAAAATTCAAAAGCTTTCTATGTAGAGAATGTTTATAGAAAACTAACGATAATTACTTTTATTATCAAAAGCTTTCCAATAAATACTCTCCTTATAGAAGATTTTCGATAAATATTCCTTTAATGTAAAAGCTCAAAAGTAGAGAGAAGGAGTGCAAAGTTTCTCTTCATAGATGCATTTCGGCAAAAACTGTCTTTATAAAGAACTTTCGACAAAGCTTGTTAAAAGAAAACATTAGATTCATTTCATTCATTTATAGAAAACTTTCAATAGTTTCCTATAAATATTACATTTATAGACAACTTTTGAAAGAAATTCTCTCTATAAGGACTCTTTTTATAAAGAGCTTTTGATAAAAACTTTCTATTGAAAATATTCGAAAGCTTTCTCTTTATGGAAAACTTTAAGTAATGATTCTTACAATGGAAAAATATTGATAAATACTCTTATAGAATATTTTCGATAAATATTCTCTTAAGATAAAACTTTCGATATATATTCTCTTTCAATAAAAACTTACTATAAGAGAGCTTTTACAATTAAAATTGTTGATAATGAATTTCTTTAAACTTTATATAAATAATCTAGTAGACCGGAGATGGTGGACCGGAGGTGGTGGTTTCAATTTCCACCTGAGGCCCGATAGAGGCCTAGGTGTTTTTCTTCGGATTTGATGTGCATACTTCCTTTCTAACTAACTAATAATGACAAGTGCAATGTCTCCCTCTTACCATTTAGATTACACAGTAATAGTTTTGAAAGCTCAATAGTTTATTATGCTTTAAGTTTTTGATTCTCACAATATTATATTCATTAATTTTGCGATGAGAGAGAGAAGGAGAGAGGAAATGAAGTGTTATGACTGATTACTAAGCACTGTTTACCAGTAAACCCTAAAGTAGCTAAGAAGTTATTGACCCATTTAAATTAGCGCGAAATTCTATATAGAAATCGTTTCCCTAGTAACACAAATTCCTTACAAAAACCTCTCTCAATATTGCTGTTAAAAACATATATATAAAAACAAATGTTTGTTTTCTAAAAATTGTTAAATGTTAAGCCATAGACATTTGCTATTTCTAAGCTGGCCAAAACAACCAAAAAAACAACTTGAAAGATTCGTTGCGGTTGTCGGTTTAAAAGCGCATGCGTACCTTTACTTATATAAAGAAACAAGTTGACCTTTTTTTCTTGTGGTCGTTTTTTTTTTGTTTATTTCTTAAAAAACTATACCCGTTTTCCAAGTAAAAAATATCAGATATTTAAAACATACAAACACACATACACATAAAACAAAAAATCAAGCCGAAAAAAACCTTTACCCGCTTAAAATTGTAGAATTCATATATAAACTGTTTTCTGACGGCCATACCGTCTAAAGCAGAAAAAACAAAACATACAAACAAAAAAACTTTACAATCTGAAATCTGTACGAGTGATAAATTGAAAATTAATGAAGTGAAAATAGATGGAACGGATCGCAAATTGCGCCAAGCCAATAAAATATTTTGACATTTGGAGTTATCGTCTTAATCTGCTTCGATGACTTTTTGAAAATATATACATACATATGTATATGTGGATGTTTGTTTATATGTATAAGTATAAGAGTATTTTACTTTTAACTTAAATGCACACCAAATACTGTTGCAAGTAGTTACCCATACATTAACCGTGAGAGGGTTGCTTGATTTAGGTAAAATACTAAAATTGAAATTTGTTTTTAAAGAAACGGTTTTTTTAAAGAACTTTTTTTACACTGTTTCCTGTGTGGGTCAGTTTAGTGGGTCACACTTTAATAGGGAAGCTTAATGTTTCTAGCTTAGAGAAGAGTTTAAATAAAACTTTTAAAGCCAAACAGCTTCAGACATACAGACTTGTAATTACAAATAACCCCTTTATCTGATAGCTTATTACTTCTAGTTTATCAATTTTGAAAGCTTAAGCTAAACTTAAACAGGAATTGAAACTTTGAATAAATTCAAATAAATATAAATTACACTAAAGCAAGCTTTTCTAAATCCTTAACCCTTAAATATACTTTGTTGACTATAAATTATTATCTTTTAACATTTATGTAAATCTGAATGGTAATCGTTGGTTTGGTGCCAACAAAATTAGAAAAATTAGTTTAAAAATCGATCGATCTATCTATCTATCTATCTATCTATCTATCTATCTATCTATCTATCTATCTATCTATCTATCTATCTATCTATCTATCTATCTATCTATCTATCTATCTATCTATCTATCTATCTATCTATCTATCTATCTATCTATCTATCTATCTATCTATCTATCTATCTATCTATCTATCTATCTATCTATCTATCTATCTATCTATCTATCTATCTATCTATCTATCTATCTATCTATCTATCTATCTATCTATCTATCTATCTATCTATCTATCTATCTATCTATCTATCTATCTATCTATCTATCTATCTATCTATCTATCTATCTATCTATCTATCTATCTATCTATCTATCTATCTATCTATCTATCTATCTATCTATCTATCTATCTATCTATCTATCTATCTATCTATCTATCTACCTATCTATCTATCTATCTATCTATCTATCTATCTATCTATCTATCTATCTATCTATCTATCTATTCTAAGATCTAAGTTAAATCTGAACTCTTAAAGTCATGTACTTTAAGCTTTATTAAAACTTCAATTGAAAGCTTAAAATTAGTTTTAACCCAAATATCGTTCGGGTTACCCCCAAACCGAGTTAAACTAAAGCTAAAAATACAGTTAGTTAAACCAATGCTTAGTTAAACTAAGGCTTAAACGTAAACTTACAAAAAACAAAGAAATTTTACATTTTTCTAAGGAAATGGTTTATTCTAAATGATCCATATTCCAAAGTAAGGCATGAATTGCTATTTTAAAACACAAACTTACAAACACGTATCCAAGTACAAACGTGTACTTGACCAAGTTAAGTCATGAAAAAAACGAAACAACAACAATAACAAAAAATTAAAACAAACCAAAACAAAAAAGACCTGTTTGAAAAATTCCGACTTATATACAATTTCGTTTTTTATTTCTTACTTTATTTTTTGCTGTTCTAACTTGTTTATTGTGTGCTTTTTAGGTTTTTTGGCCTCAAAAACTGATCCACATTAATTTGTTGTTTTCTTCAATTTTTCAGTTACTTGGCGGTAATGTAAGTCAAACATCAGCCGCATTATTGACATCGTCAGCACACAATGCTCCATCGCCCTTATCGGGTCGCAATGAAAATTCTCTCAGTCCATCTGGCAACTCAACGTCGTCATCTTCATCATCGGTTTCATCAAGCGGTGGCGGCACAACAAATGTTGGTCCCCTAAGTCCAGGTGCAATGTCACAGACATCAACTAATAATGCTGGTAGTGTAGCAGCAGTAAATACAACAACACTTGGTCATTCTTCACTAGTTAATGGGCCGGAAGGTACAGCAGCCAATGCAGCATCTTCAATGTTGGCTGCAGCCGCTGTTGCAGCAGCAGCAGCTGGCGGCTCCACATCAAATAATTCACCAGGCAGCATTAGCACTAGTGGTGGTGTTGGTTCAGGAGGTGGTTGTTGTGAAAACGGTCGTCCCATTATGACAGATCCTGTGTCTGGTCAAACAGTGTGCTCTTGCCAATACGATTCAGCACGTTTAGCTTTATCCAATTACTCACGTATGCCCACGGGTAGTGTAGGTGTTTATGGCACAGCATATCCATCAAGCGAACAAAATCCCTATCCCAGTATTGGTGTGGATAGTTCAGCCTTCTATACTCCACTGGTAAGTAGTCTGTTCGTCATAGAGTAATATTTATTTAAATCAGCATTTAACAAGCCTAAACAGAAATTAAAAGGATGCTGTTGTTGTGTTTACCATTTTATGTAAATTTTAGTTTTTACCTTTACGCACACACAGACACACACATGCATACAGACCTATAGATTTTAATTACCTTGTAACTGTCAAATTGTTAATTGGATTAGTTTTGTTTACGTCTGTGTGTGTGTGTATGTGTGCATACTCTGGCTTTTAAATACTTGCAACATGCCTCATGATTATGTTGTTGTTATTACTATTATTATAGTTGCTGCTGTTTGTTGCTTGTGCAGCCTATTATCATTGTTAGTGTTGAGTCATTAAGATAGTTGGATTTTTATTATTTTTGAACTATAGTTTCGTTTTTTTAATCCTTTTAATAATAAATTTATATTGACAGCATGCTTAGATAGAAAATCATGTTTTAAAGAAAAAAATTTAATTATTCCAATATGTAGTATTGTAATTTAATTTACAAGCATTTAATTTTGAGATAATGGGGTTATTTGTAATTATAAATCGTTTTCCAGATGAGAAGTATAGCGAGTCAATAGACCCTTCGAATACAACGATTAAATCTGGTCAAAACCCGTTTAACTGCAAAAAAGCCTTATAAAATTGTTTTACTGAAATTAAAACATACAAATCCTATAAAATTCCATAAAATACTAAAATTTATCTGTGCTGAGAAGATAGACTTTGGAAAGCTTTTTCAATTAGTCGCATATTTGGATGGATTTGTTCCTCTTAGCTACAATTACCGTTGTTACCTTTTCAAATTAGTTCTTTCTTTTAAAATTTTTTCTATTAAAACTCTTTTCGCTACTTTGTTCTTGTGTTTAAATCCTCTTAATATTTAATATTATTGTCAATGTTAAACACATGTACAAACATGTCAATAAAAAGTAATAATATCATCTTTGCTTTTTTCATAAAAACTATATAAAAACAACAATAAGAGTAAACAAACTATTGTCATTGACAATTACATATAAAATGACAACAACAATAGCAGCAGCAACAACAGCAATATTACTAGAACAATATCAACATCATCATTGAACCCTTTCAAGCCCAAACCAATAATATTTGTTTTAACAGCAAATAACAATAACATCCATCCATCCACTACCACCCACTACTCACATTTTCACACATGCTCCTCTACATGTTTTGCAACATATGGCGGATTATATAGGGCATTTAACTTTTTCGGGATTTTAATAAAAGAGATTTAGGAATAATACATAATTATATGTATAATTGAAGGTAAATTTGGACGATGTTAAGCGATAGGATTGAAGCTAAATCGGATATAGGTATATAATGTACTATAATCAAGACTATATCCAGAGCTAGAATTTAGGCTTAACTTGAACTATATTAGGGTTTTGACTGGAACTAAGTCGTAGCTATATGAAGAACTACAATAGAAGCTAAATTCAGACTATAAAAAAGACCTAAACTTAAGACTATATTCGGATTATACAGAGGGCTATGGTTAAAGCCAAATTGGGGCTACGTAAAGAGCTACTATTAAAGTTTAATTGGGATAACATAAAGATCAGGAACTAAAGCTAAATAGGGATTATATAAAGAGTTACAATTGATAGTTAAATCGGGTATATATAAAGTCGTACAATTAAGTCTAAACTAGAACTATATAAAAAGCTATGATTGCGGCTAAACTGGAACTTTATGAAGAATATAACTGGAGCTTTATTTCGCCTATATGAACAACTACAATCGAAGCTTAATTTAGACTTTATAAAGAGCTAGATTGGTTCTCAATCAGGGTTATATACATAAAGAGCAAGGAGTATAGTTAAATGGAGACCATGTAAGGAGTTACAACTGAAAGTTAAATCGGTGATAAATAAGGTACTACAAACTAAACTAGAACTATAAACTGGAACTTTATTGAGAATATGACTGGAGTTAATTTGGGACTATATGAAGTACTATAAATGAAACTAAATTTAGACTAAGTAAGGAGCTAGAATTGGTACTAAATTTGGACTATAAGAGGGGTTCGATTAAAGCTAAAATGCGACAATATTTACAGTAAATGTTAGATTGGATCTATTATATAAAGAGGTAAATTGGGACTATATAAGGCGCTACGATAGAAACTAAACTTATACAACATATAGAGCTACGATTTGTATTACACTAACGACTATATAAAGAACTTGGATTAGTGATAAATTTGGACCACACAAAGAGCCACAATTGAAGTTAAATGGAGCTATATATTGAAGCTAAAGAGGGACTATGATTACAGAGAAATTGGAAATATTAAAATAAATGTAGTTGAAACCAAACTGGTGATATATAAACAAAAAATTGGGATGATATAAAGATCAACGATTAAGTTAAAGGAGGACTATATAATGAGCTAAACTGAGGCCTACGAATGAGGCTTATGAGGAATGGCTACGAAGTCCAAATTTACAATATACAATGAATTGAAGCAAATTGGGACAACTAGCTAATATAACCTATCACGAACTGCTGGCTAAATATAAAGCTAACCAGAAGTTTGACCTGGAGTCAATGCCTCCGAAAAGGACCACCATCTCTTTATAAACCAGATTGAAGTCTGTCGTCACTTTAGTGTCCCTTTTGTAAGAGAGTGCGGAGACAGTTATCACTTTATTGTCCCCAAGTAATCTAGTAACTATGCAGTTAAGACATTACTTAGGCGAAAAGGTTCATTGCCATGTATTAACGTATTAGGATTAGCTTTCTGACTATCTCTACGTAATCAATGAAGTGACGATTCATGAATCTGCTCATTATAAACGAGATTGAAGTCAGTCTTTACTGTAGTAACCATTTTGTAAGTGAGAAAGAAGACAGTAGTTACTTTATTATTCCCAAGTGATCTATGAAGTAAACACTTAAGCAAAAACTTAAGCGAAAAGTTTCATTGACAAGCATTAAAACTCTTTTGGACTAGCTTACTGACTGTCTCTTCGTAATAAATGGACAAGCATATGTTAAAATTTCATTATATAATTCGAATATGGTTTCACCCATATATTTATAACCGTATTGTATTGAAAACAACCATTATGATTTTTTTGCTTTGTTTGCACAATTTTTTTCTTGTGTTTTTTTATTATGATGTGTATTAGTTTATTGTTGCTGCTGTGTATGTGTAAATTTTATAAATAATTTATTTAGAATTTTATTTTAAAATATTCATTTTATTGTTTGGGTTGTCGCTTGACAATTTTTGCTCCCAACCCATCATCATCATCAAAATTGTCAACATCCTCGCATACACACATCATCAACGTCACTAAAATAGTACACACATACATACAAATAAATGACACACACTTTCAAGTCACAACTACTACTAGTTGGTAGTGAGTGTTTAGTGTTGTCACCTCAACATACTTCATTATATATATTAGGCTGGTTCCATGTCGATACCAAAAAGTTTGCGGTATGAATTTCTTATTAAGACTATAATTCTTTAAATTCTACTTATTTGAGTAAGATTTTCAGAAATTGTTTTCTTTATTATTTGAAAACTTCCATATTTTTTGTTTTGCCAAGAATGAAGCCTTTCTATTAAACACAAACACACAATATAGCAATAATTTGAATTATTTTATAAATTTTATATTTTTACTTTATTTTCAATTTAAACTTTTACTTGTCAAAAAAAAAGCCCAGCCTCTAAATACTCAGACTACAATAAGTATTTTATTTATTTTAGAATATTAACGTTTGTATATGTTGTTCAAAAAAAAAAAAAAACTATTATTGTGGGTGTAGTTGGCAAAATACAAAAAAAAAAAAAAAAAAACACAATCTTTTTGTTATTTAATAAATATTTCTATTGTGTCGAGATCTTTAATATAAGAGTTTACCATTTAGTTTAAAAAACACTATACAGCAACATAATAAAACAAAACTTTTTCAATTATTAAAAAAATGTTTTTTTTTTTTTTTTTTAATAATGAAAAATATTTTATTGATTTTATAGACTATTTCTATTATAAATGGTTTTGTGAATAGAATTGAAGTCAGAGAGTGTTGTCTAAAATTTGATAAGAAATTCAATTGAAAAAAATAATATTATAAACATGTTTTCTATTAAGGTTATTGATGAATAAAAGGTTAGATATTTTGTTTTATGAACATTTCTATGAAAACAATTTAAATTAAAGTAATTGAAATTTTTTCTAAAGCACAATAAACATTATTAGAATGAATAGCAAACGGCACATTTTTGAAGCAATTCATCCTAAAGTTACAGATTTCAAAATTTAAAAAATTTTAAATAAATTTTTCCAAAAATTTTTATTTTTATGGAAACTTCTCCAATTTTTTTTAGAAGATTTTCCAAATTTTTCTATTTTTAAATAGAAAATTTTCACAAAATTTTCTATTTTTATAGAAAATTTTCACAAAATTTTCTATTTTTATAGAAAATTTTCACAAAATTTTCTATTTTTATAGAAAATTTTCACAAAATTTTCTATTTTTATAGAAAATTTTCACAAAATTTTCTATTTTTATAGAAAATTTTCACAAAATTTTCTATTTTTATAGAAAATCTTCACAAAATTTTCTATTTTTATAGAAAATTTTCACAAAATTTTCTATTTTTAAAGAAAATTTTCACAAAATTTTCTATTTTTATAGAAAATTTTCACAAAATTTTATATTTTTATAGAAAATTTTCACAAAATTTTCTATTTTTAAATTTTCTCTTCTCTATAGAACATATTCTAAATTTTCTCTTCTTTATAGAAAATTTTCGAAATTTTCTTTTCTTTACAGAAAATTTAAGACAAAAAATTTAAAATATAAAACATTTTCCAAATTTTCTCTTCTTTATAGAAAATTTTCGAAATTTTCTCTATAGAACATATTCGAAATTTTTTCTTCTTTATAGAAAATTTTCGAAATTTTCTCTTCTTTATAGAAAATTTTCGAAATTTTCTCTTCTTTATAGAAAATTATCACAAAATTTTCTCTTCTTTATAAAAAATTTTTACGAATTTTTTTCTTCTTCGAAATTCTTTACAGAAAATTTTAGAAACTTGCTCTTTACAGAAAATTTTCGAAATTGTCTCTTCTTTATAAAACATTTTCGAAATTTTCTCTTCTTTATAGAAAATTTTCGAAATTTTCTTTTCTTTACAGAAATTTTTTTACATTCTTAAAGAAACATTTCGAAATTTCTCTCCTTTTTTATAGAAAACTTTCGAAATTGAAAATTTTATGAAACATTTTCGAAATTTTCTCTTCTTTATAGAAAATTTTCGAAATTTTCTTTTCTTTACAGAAATTTTTTTACATTCTTAAAGAAACATTTCGAAATTTCTCTCCTTTTTTATAGAAAACTTTTGAAATTTTCTCTTCGTTATAGAAAATATTCCAAATATTCTCTTCTTTATAGAAAATTTTCGAAATTTTCTCTTCTTTACAGAAAATTTAAAACAAAAAATTTTAAATATAAAACATTTTCGAAATTTTTTCTTCTTTATAGAAATTTTTGAAATTTTCTCTTCTTTATAGAAAATTATCGACATTTTCTCTTCTTTATACTAAATTTTCTCTTCGTTATAGAAAATATTCCAAATTTTCTCTTCGTTATAGAAAATATTCCAAATATTCTCTTCTTTATAGAAAATTTACGAAATTTTCTCTTCTTTATAGAAAATTTTCGAAATTTTCTCTTCTTTATAGAAAATTTTCGAAATTTTCTCTTCTTTATAGAAAATTTTCGAAATTTTCTCCTCTTTATAGAAAATTTTGGAAATTTTCTCCTCTTTATAGAAAATTTTGGAAATTTTCTCCTCTTTATAGAAAATTTTGGAAATTTTCTCCTCTTTATAGAAAATTTTGGAAATTTTCTCCTCTTTATAAAAAGTTTTTGAAATTTTCTCCTCTATAGAAAATTTTTGAAGTTTTCTCCTCTTTATAGAAAATATTCGAAATTTTTTCTTCTTTATAGAACATTTTCGAAATTTTCTCTTTATAGAAAATTTTCGAAATTTTCTCTTTATAGAAAATTTTCGAAATTTTCTCTTCATTATAGAAAATTTTCGAAATTTTCTCTTCATTATAGAAAATTTTCGAAATTTTCTCTTCTTTATGGAAATTTTTCGAAATTTTATATTCTTTAAAGAAAATTTTCTCTTTATAAACAATTTTCAAACTTTTATCTTTTTTAAAAAAACATTCAAAATTTTATCTTCTTGTTCTATTTTTTATAACAATTTTTCGAAATTTTCTCTTTTTTCGAAATTTCTCTCCTTTTTTATAGAAAACTTTCGAAATTTTCTCTTTTTTATAAAAAATTTTTTAAATTTTCTCTTTCTAAAAACGTTTCGAAATTTCTCTCAGTTTCTATAGAAAACTTTCGAAATTTTCTCCTTTTTAAAGAAAATTTTCGTAATTTTTTGCATTTTTATAGAAAACTTTCAAAAACATTTCTCTGATTTATAAAAAAATTTCGACTTTTTTTTTTTTTTTGAGAGTTTAAATATTTTTTCAGAAAATTTTAAAAATTATGTCATTTTATACCAAATGTTTTGAAAATTACTCTTTTAGAAAATGTTTAAATTATACTCCTTTTATAAAAAACAACAGTTAACTAATAATTTTCCCAATTTCTCTTCTCCTTCCAGAGCAATCCTTATAGTCTTAAAGAATCCACCACCGGCAGCGATATGTCCGCTTGGTCAACAGCCGGTTTACAGCCCACAACTGGTTATTATTCATACGATCCAACATTTGCTTATGGGTAAGTTTATTATTTTACAACAATTTTTCTTTTTCACTTTAAATATTTCTTGATTTATATACGAGTGTGACTATTTAAAATTCCAGTCATAAAGTAATTAAACAAACAAACATACAAAACAACTTAAGTGATTTATTACTTTTATAAAACTGAGACAAAAACAAATAAAAAATACATTCAAATTATCTTAATTTTGTATAAAATACAAACATTTAAATAAACTCTTATCATAAGAAAAATATAAAATTCAACAAATCTTTTAACACTTAATAAATTATAAAAAATGAATATCAATGAAGTTTTTTTTTTTTTTTTTTTGTATTATCAGAGTATATGAATGCACAGGCCATGTACTGCAACAAGTCCAAGCATGTTGCTAAGCATACAATTTATAGTACAGAAATTTTTTAAAGTTAGAAAAAATCGTTTGAATTTAGTTTTTTTATTCTATTAAATACAAGTTTATAGCAATGCATCTTAAAGAAAATATTTATAGATTTAATATTATTGAATAAAATTTTGCTGTGATTTGCCTTGGGCCAGACCAAATAAGCTTTAGTAGCTATGGATTCTTAAGCAATTTTTCTTTAAGTTTTACTTTTACCAATGAAAAAAGTTGGATTTTATTTCTTTTTTTGTTGTTGCTAATATAAGGAATAATATGTGGTGTATTGAAAAGTATTAAAAATTGTCTACTTTACGTTATAGGGGGTGGCCAATTTAAAGGGGATTTTTAAAATTTTCTTACTATGAATGAGTTGAAACCAATGAAAGACTTTAAATCTTTTATTATGTTATATATGTTATATATGAAAAGTATATTTTTTGTCACATCACGTCACGCAGTTTAACTGACAATATCTTAGGACCGTTCCTTTTGATTGGTCCTTTCTTTATCCTCTGTATAGAGCTATTAGAGATCTACATAAAAATATAAATAGTTTAAATATATATAAATATTTTCCGTGGAAATGCCCATATAACAAAATATTCTTTAACTTTTCTTTTCTGTCCCCTTTAAATGGTCCCTTCCCTGTATAAAAGTTTTATTTCTTACACTTTTTATTTGGTTTTAACATTCAACAAGTGCCTTTCAGAAATTTTTTAGATAAAAAGCAAAGAAAACTTATGAAAAAGTATGGAATGAAAAAAGTTTAGCATATGCTGGGGTTTTCACCAATAAAAATGGAAATTATAAGTTTTCTTTACACCATCAGACATTTTACGTACAACTTAAATATTTAATCCACTTAACGTTAAAAGCTTTTTCAATTCAACTTTCTATATTTTTTTCACTTTTTGAACAAGAAAAATTCTTTAAATAAATATTATTTTTTTTTATATTTCTATATAATTTTAGTTATGGTGCTTCTTATGACTTGGCATCTAGACGTAAAAATGCCACCCGAGAATCTACGGCCACCTTAAAAGCCTGGCTTAATGAACATAAAAAGAATCCTTATCCCACTAAAGGTGAAAAAATCATGTTGGCCATAATCACTAAAATGACTTTGACTCAAGTCTCCACATGGTTTGCCAATGCACGTAGACGTTTGAAGAAGGAAAACAAAATGACCTGGGAACCAAAGAATCGCACTGAAGATGATGACGATGATGCCATGCTGTCGGATGATGAGAAGGAATTGGAGAAAAATGATAAAGTATTAACGAATGGTTCAGTAGGAGGCAATATGTATGGCCAGCAAATGCTTAAAGGTAGGTGGATGAGGGGTTTTAACTACCCTAAACTTTTGTTTTAGTTTTTTTGGAAAAAAATCCCTTTAAAATTAAAGTTTTTTATATGAAAGCCTTTAAGAAATCTCCTTGAAATTAGTTAGTTAATGTCAAAGGTTAAGCAACAAAAAGCCTCCCCTTAAACTTTTTCAAAAACAGAAAAGTCACACCCCCCAACTCAAAACAAAACAAAAAAAACCTAAGTACACTTAATGTAACGTTCAAATACAAACCGGAAGTTGACAGCACTTGACTTAAGGATAAGGAAAAAACAACAGAAAACAAGTGCTTTCAGCATAAAACTGTAACGAAATAAGAATAAAAGGACCTTTAAGTTTAAGCCTCAAAAAAGGGGGTTAAAAGATTTAAAGATTTATTAAACATTTAAATCATTTCAAATTTATAAAAAAATTAATTTCTTTAAACTTTTCCATTTATTTCTAGAACATGACCAACTTAAAACCAATCACCATCACAATGTTAAACAACATGATTTAAAGGATGATGAAGAAGATCGTAAACCGGAAAATTTAACCGCCAGTAGACAATTGGAAAATTACAATACCGCCTCATTATATGGTACAACAGCAACGGGACATCATGCGAATAACTATCATCCTTATCAAAGTCAACAGCAACAACCGCATCACAACCAAAGTCTTTACTATCAACAGCAGCAGCAGCAACATCAACAGCAACAAGGTTATTTAGCTAATCCTGCCTCAGCTATTAGAGATGAGTGTGGCATACCTATACCAGCCACAAAACCAAAAATTTGGAGTGTGGCCGATACAGTGGCTAATAAAACACCACCACCACCCATTAGCAGCAGTGGCCAGGCAGCCTATATGAGCAATAGCCAGCAACAGCAATTGGCTGCACAATCGTATTATGCCAATAATTTACAAATAAATAATCATTTGGCCAACAATTCACCCCTGTCCATGATGAGTAGTTATGTTAATGCCGCTGCTTCACCCTATTCACGCCTCAACTCAGCCTATCAGCCTGCGGCCAGTAATTATAGCACCACGGCGGGACAAATGTCAAACAATAATAATAATAACAACAGCTCAAATACCTCAGCAAATATGATGCAGCATATGACACAACAATATGCTGCCCAAAATTTACACACACAACAGCAACAACAACAACAGCAGCAACAACAATTACAGCAACAGGGTCGCTTGGGGTTTCCTGAGATACAACCTGATACACCACCCCAAACACCACCCAATATGAAACATGCCAACAACACCAGCATGCATAGTTTAATGAACAGTACTTCCTCCTCTTCCAATTCTTTGGCATATGCGGGAAATTCAAATGTTTTGAATACTTCCTATGGCAGTGATGTTTCATCGCATACTTCACGCTCAGGTTTAGAAATGCAATAATTGATGAAAAACCTTTTATGGGGTTTTCATTCTATCACTCCAAACAACAACAACAATTATTCCTAAAGGGTTAAGTGCAACTAACTTTACTATATAATTATATACTATATATTTTATTAATTTAGCTTAAATTGTAAGTAGATTTTCTATAGCGACAAAAGGCAGAGCTGTAAAGTAATGAAATGTTTATTACTTTTTCTTTAAATGATTAAAGTTTTTTTTTTTAATTTTATTTAAAACAAGAGTTGTGTTTAGTGAAGAAATTAAATCATGTTATTGGGTCCAAAATTAGAGTGGCACGGTGGAGCAAAGGTAACAACTTGGGGAAATATATTGTCGTTGTTTCACTTGCTGTCTAGATAAAGGCAAGGAGTTTACGAATATTATTCGATTAAAAGTTTTCTCTTCGGCTCCCTCAGATCTTCTAGTAACGGGGCTGTGAGGTTTCGGAGTAGGAACAACTAGCTATACCCAGTGTGCTTTGCTACCCAAAAGCAATATAAATAAATATCCCACTTAACGATTTTGAAGATTCTAACTACAATAGTTTAGCAGATATAATTTATTATTGCAAGTTCGCCAATTTCTAAAATTTGAAGTTTCTGCCTCTAATAGTTTCTCAGATATACGAATTTTTTCTATTTAATACATATGGGGCTCCAAGCCTCCCCAATATCATTAGTAGTCCGCCAATTTATGTTTATATGGATTTTAAAGTACTTTGTGTAAAATTTTAAGATTCTAACTGTAATAGTTTCCAATATAAAAAAATTTTTGTATTTAATTTATATTGGGAAGTGCCACGCCCCCTACTGCTAGTCCGACCTCTTTTTGTCCTAAATAATCATATTGATCCTAAAATGGCACCGACAAAATTTGAGGACTCTAACTGTTACATTATCTGAGATATACAGATTTTATATTTTATTAATATGGGCGTGCCTCCTCGCCCACTTGAAATTGCAACATTAAAAGTAGCCTATTCCAGACATACAGGAATACACTGTGAAATCGGTTTAGCCGTTTAGTAGTCTATAAACTTCAAACTAACATTCCCCTTCTTGAAATCTCGAAATATAAAGTAGCCTATAGTTTTTTCCAGACATCATTCCTGTATGTCCACTGTCAAAATTTCAAGATGATCGGTTCAGCCGTTTCGCCGTCTTCAAACAAACAAACCAACAAATAAACACACATTCATTTTTATATACATATATATATAGATTCAGTATACCGGGAACTATTAGAGATATCGTAATGAAATTTCACATGGTTTGAACTAAGGTTTTTTGGATATGATTAGACTTTGTAGGCGAAATGGGATCCAGTGGGTGTTAATCGATAAAAAAAAGTATTCCTTAAGAAGATCTACAAACATCCTTTTCCAGTTTTTTAAAATGTGGCAGGTCTACAGAGGGTTGGACAATGTTTCTTAAAATATCTAATCATTTCTGATATAAAAACTTTCTAAATCTTGTCTCTATATAAAGGTAGACGCATCCAAAGTTGCAACATATAGAATGGGCCGTATTTAGGAGGGCTTTTTTGCAAATAATTCAAAAGTTTTTATGTAAAGATATTATTTTCGGGACTATACCCAATTATTATATGATTCGGAACAAGAACTTAATGCATAAACTTTTAGAAATCAAATTTGGTTAAAATGGGTACAGTCCCCACCAGCCGTATCTAAACTTAGTCCATTTTGAAAAAAATATATAATTTTGAGTAAAAAATTCCTAAAACACAAACCATCGATCCTCATAAGGTTTATATATTTGCAAGGCCCTATATATACCTTAAAAACATGCAGAGTTTGATGACTATCACACGGTAAATAACTTCACAGTGGGCACTTTTATCGAAAATAAACTCACCTTTTAGAAAAAATTTTTCCCGTTTTAGGAATTTGGTATTTTTATATATAAAATGATAAAACTGGCAATAAATTAAAAAAATGTGGATCTAACTAAATCCAAAATTTTCTTCAGATATCTTTATCGGTTCAAATTTTCTATTAATTCAAAAGATTTCATATTTAAAAAGTTTAGAAAATGGAAAATTTCTTCATTTAATTTCATCATAAAAGCTTTCTTAGGAACTTATACTAATATGGTACTTTTTGGAAAGTTATTTTCTTAAAGAAAAGTTTTGAAAGAAATAACGCTTAGAATGCATTACTACAGTTAACCCCAGGTCCTTTCAAAGTTGAGTTATTTTATAAAAAAATAAAATTTAGACTTAAATGTCATAAAGCTTAAAGCGGGGATTACAAAACAGTTACAAATAGATACTCGGATGTATGTTTTTATCAAAGCTCCGATCCTAATATGGACTTAATAGGCAAAATTTCTAAAAATCTTAAAATCTGATTTTACATTTTCCTAAAATTTACAAAACAATTTATACAAAAATTCCCCCAAACTATTAAAAAGTCGTAAACTAAAGCTTTTTATAATATTTTTTAAGTTTTTTTTTTATTATATTGTTAATGCCCCTGTTTAAGATGGATTAGTTCGAGCATTATGTAGTAAAAAACCCAAAAAAAAAACTTCCCATATAAATACCTGCTATATGTTGTGGCAAAAACCATTTTTCATTGCAAATAAACTTTGAGTTTATGACTATTAATAATATTTTTAATGCTTAATAAAAAATGCGGTGTTTTGAGGAAGTAGACCAAATTTAAGTGGAGATAAAAATATGACTCTTGTGCCAACACATGTTTGAACATGTGTTTTTTTCTTCATTTATTTCATTGGCTTGTTTTTTCGTTTATATTCCTAAGCGCTACATATTTAATTAATTGCTTTACTCATACTTAACAAATACAAATTTTAAAGCGGCGCGTACTTAATACGGATAAAAAAAATTGCAATGGATTATTTATATTACAGTTATAAAAAAAGTTTAATGACTTCATTTTAACACTTATTCACAGATATTTAGTCATTTGTAGAGATCAGTGAGATAAGTTTCAGAATTAAAGGTATTTGCAACGAATTGTATATACCCTGCAGGTAATTGTTTAGATAAAACTGATCATATAAAGATCTTTATTACAGAGTTTAATAAACTTTCATACTTAACCAACTCCTCGATCTAAAATTTTACCTTTAAATCTATAAGAGATCTTAGTAAAAAACACGAAAAGTTGGGATAAACAATCTACCGATCGAATAGAGGATCTTTCAAATCTTTAAAGTCCGATCAAATAGTGGATCTTTCAAATCTTTAAAGGTCGATCTAATAGTGGATCTTTCAAATCTATATAGAGAAGTTCCTTAAAATGTTTATTTGTAAATCATGGTATCATTTCAAAGAATTTAGAACAATAACGACAGTATGATCTTGGAAATCTCAGGGTCCCTACAATTCGAAACAGTAGGGTGTTTTCTATCCCGAAATACCTAACACTTATTTCCTAAAAATGTATGATTACAATTTCATACATCCATTCAAATTTGTCCCCAAAACAGAATCACACATAAATACCACAACTCTTGACTAATATATCTTTTTGTTTTCATAATTTATTTTAACATATAATTGTCGTAAAAAAAATCTACTTAAAATCTACTCTAAAAGAAAACTTTTCAACTAAAAATGTATTTTTTTAATTTTCATCTTAATCATTTTACAACTTAATTCATATTTGTCTAGATTTTAACGGTTTGTTTTAGTACTGTAAGTAAGTTCACCTAAGAAATTAGTAATAATGCACTTTGCAATTTAACAAAAAAAAAAAATTATAAATTAAATAAAATTATATGTAATAAATTAATTACAACAACTGCAATAATAATAAGTCATTTAAGAACACTTAAGAAATTCCTTTTTAATTTCATTTTTACTCACTCTTCATTATCTTTTAAACTTTTCATTACACTTTACTATGTAATTTTTAAGCTTAATATATAAGTTAATATCCCCATTAAATTATATATTAAAAAAAATAAAACTGTGATAATAAAATAAAATAAACTTATATACTTTTATATAGTAAATATAAGCACCAGTATCTCTTCTATAGTTAAAGTTTAACATTTATGTTTGTATTGTATGTAACACCCTAATTGTTAGTTTATAATAATTAATCATTTAATTTAAAACAAAAGTAAAAAAAAAACAACAACTATACAAAAACACAAATTGAACATTTACTATATATATAAATCATTTAGTTAATCTACTGTGTATGTATGCAATATGTAAAGAATTATTAATCATAAATAGTATTTCACATTAAAACAACAAAAACAAAAAAAGAAACAAAATTTAAATAAAATTGTATATAAAATTATTACATAAAATAAAATGAGTTTTTCTTTTCCAATTGGTTATAAAAAGGTTATGACATTAAGTTCCTGAATCAGATCAAAATTCGAAAATGATTTTTATCTGTCTGACGATCCTAGCAAAATTAATTCCATATTAGAACTGAACTAGAACTGAACCAGAACTAAACTAGAATAACTGAACTAAACCTAAACTTGAACATAACTAGAACTGAACTAAAACTGAACTATAACTGAACTATAACTATAACTGAACTAGAACTGAACTAGAACTGAACTAGAACTGAACTAGAACTGAACTAGAACTGAACTAGAACTGAACCAGAACTAAACTAGAACTGAAATAGAAATGAACTAGAACTGAACTAGAACTGAACTAGAACTGAACTAGAACTGAACTAGAACTGAACTAGAACTAGAACTGAACTAGAACTGAACTAGAACTGAACTAGAACTGAACTAGAACTGAACTAGAACTGAACTAGAACTGAACTAGAACTAGAACTGAACTAGAACTGAACTAGAACTAGAACTGAACTAGAACTAGAACTGAACTAGAACTGAACTAGAACTGAACTAGAACTGAACTAGAACTGAACTAGAACTGAACTAGAACTGAACTAGAACTGAACTAGAACTGAACTGAACTAGAACTGAATTAGAACTGAAATACAACTGAACTAGAACTGAACTAGAACTGAACTAGAACTGAACTAGAACTGAACTAGAACTGAACTAGAACTGAACTAGAACTGAACTAGAACTGAACTAGAACTGAAGTAGAACTGAACTAGAACTGAACTAGAACGGAACTAGAACTGAACTAGAACTGAACTAGAACTGAACTAGAACTGAACTAGAACTTAACCAGAACTAAACTAGAACTGAACTAGAACTGAACTAGAAATAAACTAGAACTGAACTAGAACTGAACTAGAACTGAACTAGAACTGAACTAGAACTGAACTATAACTGAACTAGAACTGAACTAGAACTGAAGTAGAACTGAACTAGAACTGAACTAGAACTGAACTAGAAATGAACTAGAACTGAACTAGAACTGAACTAGAACTGAACTAGAACCGAACTAGAACCGAACTAGAATTGAACTAGAACTGAACTAGAACTGAACTAGAACTGAACTAGAACTGAACTAGAACTGAACTAGAACTGAACTGAACTGAACTAGAACTGAACTAGAACTGAACTACAACTGTACTAGAACTGAACTAGAACTCAAATAAAACTCAACTAGGACTCATGTAGAACTGAAATATAACTGTACTTCTACTTCACCTTAACCGGGATAAGATCAAAATGTATTCCTACTCTATATTCCCTTTTTGGACAAGATTCAGTCTAATTAATTTGGGTTCCAGGACTGAAAGGCATTAGGGAAAATGAAACAAATGGTAAAATTTCTCAAATCAGGAAGGTAATATGTTAAGGTTATCACAATGTGTTGTTCTTAAGAAAAGTTATACAGAAATATTTAGACTCCTGGTCTTTCGACGTTTATCTGGATTAAGTTGAGGTTCCAAAACCCTCAACCAAACTACCACTTTAAATGTATTGGTTTTTGGACAATGGCTTGAGAGTTTTTGTAAGTTGATATCGCTGCCGTTAAGAAAAGGCACTTAATCAAAAGAGATTTTTTTGTCAAATTCGTTTTTTAAATGGAGCTTTTATAAGGCACGAACTAAGTAGTTTTAAAGAAGTTGATAGTTGTTTGCCAGCAATTGCTGAGTCGATTAGATCATGATTCCTGAAAGCAAATAGTTCGAGATACTTGTGCAAAGATATCGCGTTAGCTTGTCCAATAACAAGTTATGGAGATTAGTGTTAAATCCGAAGAGTTCCTCAAAATGAATTCAGTGCTGATTAATCAACGAGTTTTGTCGTGCTCAAATGCCTTTGGTAGTCGAACTTACCGAGTACTAGTAAATTTGGAGACTGACTTTTCCATTATCTGTTCTGAGAGTATGAGCTTCTCATCCATATTCATAAACCTTAATAATTTTATACAGGAAATGACGACGAACTAAGCTGTCTTGTCCAATAAAAACCAGCAGTTCCCAATTACTACCGGAAAGCCTTTTAAAAGAGGTCCTGTGAGCCTCTCATCCGAGGAGAGAAACAAAAACACCTCTTTTCTAGCGGCGCTCCGGGAAACTCAGCAAGTCTAAAAAAGAAGTCGTATATGACAGACCCGATTTTTAATATATACTCCAGAATGTATGATATCTTCAACTCAGGACTTCGCATGCTTAGAATCCATACATTTTGTATGAAATATTCATATGTAACAGTTATGCCTACAACTTGATGCATTCAACCAAAAATATTGCCTTAATTATGCACTTGACATTTATTAAGAATTAATTGACCATAATATGATAGTTAACTTAAAAATTCAGGGAAATTCTCTGAAAATGATACCTTTTGATAAAACCAAAAGTAATGAGGTTTTCATAAGGATTAAGGGAATTCTAAAAAAGTAAATCTAAAGCAGAAGTGTACCATTCATTCCTAACTCACACATAATAAAAAAAGGCCTAAAGGATTTAATCGATTTATATCTCTTTTCTTTTCAATGCATTTTTCAACTTGGTCAATATATCATTTGAAGATAAATTACATTTAATAGTTTCTGAGAATTTGAAGTAGTAATTTGACAAATTTTCCAACTCTTTTTCATTAATGATAATCCTTTTTATTTAGAGGGGTGAGTGTGTGTGTGAGTGTTTTTGTGTTTGCCTCTTATGTCACAACATATTGTCAGGTACAATGTTGACATTTTCAATGAATCATGGTACGGACAGTTTTAAAACATTTTGTGACAGTTTTTCCATTTTTTCCTACAACTTCTTGGTTTAAATTAATTGAAAATCATTAATATGCTCTTGAATAAAGACGATGAAGAGGAAAAAAAGGGATGGAAAGGAAAATGTAAACACACGTTTAAGGAATAAAAGAAATATATAAAAAAAAAAAAAACAAAATAAACCACATGAGTGGTTTAAAACCACCGTAGGATGTCTGGCCCAACTGAACGCTGGCTCACTGAATGCCTGAGTTATTAATGATAGTAATTTTTTCAATGATCATCAGGTGGACTTGAATTGAAATCTGTAAGTGAAAAAAAAGGAACAAAAAACATAAAAAATGATACTTTATAATATGGGGTTCTTGTATTATTTTTTGGCCTTTAAGAATAATTATGTAAGATCATATAAAGAGGATTGTTTGTTTTTTTATTCACAAAGATTTCTTTTTGATTTTTATAAAAAGAGCAGTTAAGGACATGTTATGTGATCTTAAACATTTAAGATTTGATTTTATTTGTTGTTTGTAAACGAAGTATCAAAATCTCTCGTATGTGTTGTTTTTAGAGATTCCGACAATGTGATAACTTTGTATTATTCTTATGTTTGTTTTTTGTTGTTAATACTTATAAGTCTGGCTTATAGTGTTTCAATATGAATGAATATATTCAGACGTGCAATGCATCCACAGATTTACTTTAGAAATTTTCTTTATATAAATATTTGGATGCATAAAGGGTTTATATATAGTTTCTCTCTATATGCGAGGTTCTATTGAGAATTATATTTAAACTATATACTTATAATCCAATATGACATTACATATATACATCCGTCAGATCAAAAAAACTCGCTTGTTACTGAACTTATTCGAAACTATATAATTGTATTGAATTAGAATTAAGGTTTCAAAAATGTATATGCTTTATTAGAAACGCGTGATCTCCAAAATGTTCGAGAGCATAAACATATAAAGACGCGAACATATTGAGCATGAATTTTAACAGAATTTTTAAAGTTTCCGACTTTTCCCTCCAATCATCCAAACTTAATAATGATTCTTTCTTTCAATTTAAGAGATACTCAGAAAAGAGGAACCAGTTCTTATTAAAATCAATCGGAACCGGGTTATACAATAAAAAATACCTGATTTAAGTAAGAAACTATTAAGTTAAAGGTTCGTTTAGCTGTCTGTACATGTGATTACACCAATGAAGATATTACATTGATCCCTTTGTGATACCTGTAAAGAGCAAAGTTTACACTTCGATCTAATTACCCTGTATTCTTATTCAAACCAGTTTGAAGGTGTCTATCTTTCGAATATCAACCTCATATAGATCCGTTTGGTTGTACATAAAGTTATTACATTGTAGATTCAATCTACGTATGAGCTGCTTGATCGTTCCGAAATTGACAGCGAAGGTGATACTGTCTTCTTCCTCGTCATCCTGACAGCTTCTACAGAAGCCATTACTGGGCCAATTATCACTGCAGTCAAATTCCATAGATTTGCTCTCGAAAATTGAAGTATAGCTGGAGATTCTTGTAGGTATTAGGAATGCGACATGTTCCTCGCCAGTCTCAATCAAGAATCGTGTATTTGCACTAGGTCATTGAGAAGGTGTTCTCTTAATTGTGAGAAGCCAATATTAGGAAAAAAATCCGTGTTTGTATTGGCAGGTATCTGTTGATGACCTAAAATTCCAAAACCAGGAACCAAATTTAAAGCCTGAAGAACACAACATTGGTCTGGAGGTTTGAAGAAAACCACTATTCCAGTATGTGCTATATAGAAGCCACCACCTAAATCATCATTTGTTTTGAGCCATCAGTGAAGACCTTATACGAACCATCACGAAGTATTAATTCCGTCACATTTAGATCGCGTTGAATCGACACTGAAATGCTCTCTGAAATGGTTTGGAGAAACAGTATGTTGGAGTAGCCTGACAGAGTCATATGTCATAAACAGATTGCCTTGAGTCTAATCGCTGAATTGAGGAAAACCTCTTGAGCCATTAGATCAAGATGAGTAACCAGTTCATCATGACAAAAAGAGCACTTGAGCAATGAAGACCCGATCAACGCCATCATTTGTTTTGATCCATCAGTGAAGACCTTATACGATCCATCACGAAGTATTGATTAGGCAACATTTAGATCGCGTTGAATCGACACTTAAAAGCTTCTAATAAGAGATGGTTTGCCGATACATTAAGATGTAGTGGCCTGATCAAGATGAGTAATCAGTTCAGCTGATGTACGGATAATTTCTGGCTATTGGTATATATTCTAATATAATGGATAAAACCTGAGCCAGTTTGCAGCTCTTTTAATGCCCATAATTCAGCCTGAAGAACGCAACATTGGTCTGGAGGTTTGAGGGAAACCTCTATTATAGAATGTGCTATATAGATGCCACCACCGACATCATCTTTTGATATGAGCCATCAGTGAAGACCTTATACGATCTATCGCGAAATATTGATTCCGTCACATTTAGATCTTGACAGTATCATACGCCATAAACAGATTTTTTTTGAGTCTAATCGCTGAATTGAGGAAAACCCCTTGAGCCTATAGATCAAGATGAGTAACCAGTTCATCATGACAAAAAGAGCATCGACCTACATCATCTTTTGTTTTGAGCCATTGAGTGTTCAAATGCCATGATAGTTTCGATTCCGGAATGAAACCCAGATATTTTGCACTTTAGCTTAACCCTATTTAGACGAAGAAATGTGAAAGTGGGTACCTTGTATTTCCTAGTGAAAAGAACAACTTCCTTTACCGATGGATTTACATCTCGACCACTACAGGTATTGAGTGATTTAAGTTCCGTTTCCATTCTTTGCGATATAGACCAGTTATTTTCCGAATACTTTTACGAAAACAAACACAATGACCCTGAAGCCCATAGACCTAAGTTCCTGTTCCTAGGTTCCTGTTCAATTTTCTAAGATAATCATCCCTTCATTAAATTTTCTCTTGATGATTCTGTGATTAAATTTCTACAATATTCTTCTTTAGGTTTTTTTTTGCTTAATTTCCAATTGACCCACTCGCCGATAGACTACGTTTAGAGTACATATCCTCTTATTCCTGATTGTGGCGTTTACTTTAAGTATCACTGAGTATGAGTAGTTTCAATGAGTTCTTTCTTGCCTCGGTTTCCTTAAAAGGCCAGAAAATTATAAGTTGTCATTTTTAACTGTCATATGTGTTGGCTACTGGTTTTTTGTGTGTGTGTGAGAGTTTGTCTGTCTGTCTGTCTTTCGGTCATTCGTTTGCTTGGTCCGTTTGCCTTAAAGTTAGTAGAGTTTCTTAGGAATTACAATTTCCAATAATAAGTCTTATGGACGACAACAACAAACACTCCTCCTTTTTTGTGTAAATCAAAAAACAAAAGTGAACGTGTGTATTTTTTTCGTGTGATCTCGTTTATTTTAGGTGTTTTTTTGTTGTTGCTGTTGCTTTTATCTTAAATTATTATTTCTGGGTATTAATAACCGCAACCATAATAAAAAAAAGAACTCTAACAGCAGCTACAACTAAAACTAAGTCAATATAGCTTTTATTTTTTGGTAGTTTATTATGTGTGGCATTTTTTGTTATAATTTTTCATTTTTTCTATTTTATTTCTTATCAATTCTTTAAAAAAAGGGTTAATTGTTATATTATCACAAAAAACATTCAAATAGTCCAATATACACACACACACACACACTTATACTTATGCTGTCTAAAATAAAAATTCAACTTTTTCTTAGACTCAACTTACCTCACACACAGCCCTATAGGACAGGCACGAACACTAACACTCCATTTCATTGTTTTTGGTTAAAAATAGTTGTGATATCTATTAACTGGTCTAATAATGTTATGATTTCTATAGAATTTCGATTAATAAATTGCCTGTGTGTTTTTTTTTTTTGGTAACAGCTACTCAAACAGTTTGTCTTTTGTTATTGTGTGTTTCAAATAATGAGAAAAAACCTGCTGTGAAGATGTAAATTTCATATTTTTCTGTTGGTTTTCAAATGAAATAGTTTTATCAGAAATTTGAAAAAATAGAAAATAGTAGTTCATAAGTAAAAGATGTCATGGTTTATTAATTACTTTATAATGGAGATCATTATGGGCCAGCTACTGCTGTGATTTTAATTGTAAGATAAACTCTATTTCAATGGAAGTTTGTGGTTAAGAAGACACACCAATTTGAATTTTATGAGATCATTAATAACCGAATTTAGATTGTTCGATTTAAAAAATTGTTTATTGTGTATTTTAACTAAAAGTGATTTGTCTTATGAAGAGTCATGATTGTGATAAGTAGGATTAATAGTGAGAATATTTTGTATTAGTTACTAAGCTATGACGACATTTCTGATAAGACTAGAAGAATTTGTGGAGAAAAAGTGGAGTTGAGATGAAATAATGGCTGCTATAATATGTTAATATTAAGAATTTTTAATAGGAATAATTATATATAGAAACTTACTGCTGATGAAATAACAATCGAATTAAACATTCAAATGAATTGCCACATATCTGTGTATAATTGTAATAAATTCATGTAATTATCACTATGCCATTGCAATTTATGTGCTAAAATTTATAATTTTCTATAACTTTTTATGAATTTAGTTCATTCTAATTACTAATTACATTGCATTTATATTATTACCATTTAACCAACTCTTATATTTGGTTGTAAATTTGTGGATTTCGGAAGGCGGACCTATATATGGACTCTTAATGAATCAATACTCCCAGAATTTACTTATTTATTCGATATAAGGCGAATTGTACTACCATGTATGGATATTAATGTAGACATCAGGGTAGGGTTGCCAGATTACGATTTGCAAAAAGCTGGACATTGGGTTTAAAAATGCTGGACAAAACAAAAAAAGATGGACATAAAAAAATACTGAGAAAAATACAAATAAACTCTTTTAAAAACTAATTTATGATAAATAAAATTAAAATAAATCTAATTACAAATAATTTTTTAATATTCGTGTGTTATTAATTTATATATATTCTTTCAAAAAATGTAAAATTTACCAAATTTCTTTGGTTTGTTTACATATTCAAAAATCAAACATATGTTGTGGTTATATGTTGGATATTTTTTACTGGGGAAAAAATATCCACTAAAATCAAAAAATTCTCTATCAACGAACTGTAATTTTTATCGCTCTCTTGTTCTCTCGTTGCAAGTTTTCAAAAGTACGCGAACGGAATCCAATAACAATTATTGCAAATTGTTACAAATTATCCAGTACGCGAACAGACCTAATATTTATTACGACATCAGCTGTTCAAGTGTTGAGACATGTTGTCATTGATGATAGAAGAGGGAAATCATAACTTAGTTGTATAACAATCAGTGTTGGCTAACATGATTTGACAAAGATAACATAAAAATTATGGCAGTGTACTAAAAAATTTGTATTTAGCTGGACAAATTAAATTTTTGCTTGAAACTGGACAAGCATCAAAAAAGCTGTACAATCCAGCCAAGTCCAGCCAGGCTGGCAACCCTACATCAGGGTGATTTTCAGAATACGGCCTTTAATGAGAGATTAGGTCAATTGTGGACAGAGGTCTATAGAATTTAAACGCGTGATTAGTTTTGAAAACAATTTTTTTTTTTGTAGAATTTCATCATACTTTCATAATTTTTGAAAGATTTATTAACTGTAAACTTATTTTCTGTATGAGGGGCATAGGAAACCATCCTAAAACATCATCATGCATCAAATTTCTTTGCTATACTGATATTTTTAAGACTGCTATGGTCATAAAATCATTGACTTACAGGGTCCATATATGCAGGCTAGGGTTAAATATTGCCTGATATCTGTCATACTTCCCAACATAATTTACAGGTATATATAACCGACTTCTTCAAAATTTTATAGCGATTGCTACATAAACAACATATTTATTAATGTTTTAACTATAATCCGGGAGGTACTTGTATGGGGGCTAAGTGAAATCAAGAACCGATTTTGCCCATTATTAACACAAAACAATATTTGTCATTAATAAGCATTTTTGGAGAATTTCATAACTCTAGCTCATAACGTTCGGAACCTATCCGGTTTTCAACAAAAAGACTGACATACATACATCCCTAGATGATCTTAAAATCTTATAAAAAATATTTATTAGACTCTTAAATTTCAGATTTATACAAATTATATAAAGATATACACCAAAAAATATTTTTTTAGACAGAGAATTTAGACGTAACCGCCTCAACATTGTTTATATCATAAAAATTTGTCTCGACAAAAAAGACGTAAGCGACAAAAAAATCGGATATAGCGTCAATATAAAATCGAAACAAACTGCATCCCATATTTTAGATGTAATAATATTTATTAACGGAGTTTTGGAGTAATGCTACATCCTACTTCGAAGATAATTAAAAAAATGCTCTCCTGTAAAATTTAGTTTTTGTCGGTTACGTCTTTTGTGCGAAAAGGGCTCGATATTATCGACTTCCTTAAAGATGTGCTACTAATGGATATAATGGAAGCAGGAAGCTTTATAATATGGTAACACGGAAACCGGTAGCCCACAAGGCAGAATTCCGGACTTTGTCTTGTCCCGGTTATTGGACAGGTCACTTCGGGGTGCAGATGGTGGCTGTGCTTTAAACCCAAACTCGCTAAAAGAGAATGTTGGTTACACTAAGACTGATACACGGTAAAGTCTTCAAGTCGGGATAAGTTCGGTGCTGTTGCCGAGACAACATATATCCCGTATAAGAGTGATTCTAGAAAATGAGTTGGTGTGAAGAGTATATGATACGGGATAAAAATAGGTGTATGAGGGCTTCAACCATCCGTTCATCTAGATTGAGTGTATAGGATGTTTTACTCAATGAGTATTTCAGATGAGTCAGAAGTGTATTGGATGAAATGAAGATGTATATTAGGTATCTTATGCAAGTAATACCATTGAATTTTCCTTCCCTGTCCAGGTATGTTCAGGATATACTCTGTTCATACCAGATTTACCATAGTGTGTTCTCTTCGAATTATGTAGAGAATGAGGTTCGAATTAAGTAATAGGTTAAACAGGTAACCTTTCTCGGGATTCCCAGATCTTCTTACTATTAAACTTTTTCGTCGCTTCAGGGTTCCGCAAAGCTCTATAGAATTAAGTTCATTATGTTCATCACGTATAAGAGTTAATGTTCTATAGAGTTAATGTTCATGGCGTTGAAGTTTGGTATCTGAAATAACGGTCATTCCTTAAACATTGTTGAAATATGTACATCACTTTTGCACAATGTATGGTTCCTATGGGGAACAAAGGATCACCACAAATTTTCCCCATTCAGATCTGTTAGATGCTTTCTGCTTTATCTCGCTCCAGCTAAGACCTCTACGTGATAATTCAATCTCAAGTTGTCGTCTCCATGTATGCAGTGGATGACCTCTTTTCCGTGTGCTTCCTTGGGGTGTCTAATCTAAGACGGCTTTTGTAATATCACCAGGTGACCTGCGTATGACCTATTCATCTTCATTTGCGAATAAAAATATATTATATATATTATTGGACTTTGATTTGTCCTGACGCCAGAATATTCGCAAGATATTACGCAGAAACCGATTTACGAAAACCTTTATAGCGTGTAAATTCCGTGGCAGTGCGTTTCACTCATCGTCAGTAGAGCTTTACCGTAAGAACAGTAAAACAATCACCGACAGTATTGTCGTGCACGACACGACATTTGACATCCTTGTAAAGCGATTGTATCAGCGAAATAAGTTTCGTTGGGATTCCTTTGCAAGCAAGAGGTGACCTGATAGCGTAATGCCTTAAAGTATCGAATACCTTTTCGAAGTCGATAAATATCATATACAATGGAGATTGCCATTCGGAAGACTGTACCACAATCATCCTCTAGGTATTGATATAGTCGGTGCAGTACTTTTGTGACCGAAAACTAGCTTGTTCGTTGCGGAGTTCCGGAAGAATAGCCAGAGAGATTCTGTCACTTATTATATGTGCCATGATGATCTTGTTCACTGCACATAGTATTGTTATTCTCCTCCAGTTACGGCATTCCGTTAGGTTTTCCTTTTTGGGGATTTTGACGATTATGCCCTATTTTTAAGCTCCAGGCTTTAAAATTTCTTCAAATCTGGGAGTTAACGTTGAGATATCCTGTTTTGCTAGATGGTCAGTACAAGTGGACAGCATGCCCGAGTAGTGTTGCCTCCATATAGAGAGTTATTCTAACCTGGACGTGGTAAGTTCGCCCTCAATGTTCTTCAGGGGCTTAGTGGTAGTAAAGGTTTTGCCAGTAAGCTTCTCAGTGATCGCGTACAGATCCTTAGGTCTGTTCTTTTCCGCGGCTTTCTGGGCATCAGATGCGAGTTTTGAACACCAAGGTATGGCATTCATAAAACTATTTTTCAATTTCGTTTAGAAAGGAGCTCTATTCACAATTCAAAAAGAAACCGCTAAAACTATTTTGCCATTTTCTACTAATCTTAAAATTCGAAAAGGACACCTTTTCGAAAACAAGTCTGAAAATTATTTTGTTTGCTTCATATGCTAATATTTTTGTATACATGAGTGTTTGTGCAAAAGTACAAGTGTTGAAGTAATTTTCGTACATGACGATACATGTAAATTTAATGACTTTTGCGAAAAAGTGGCAAAAACTTGAAACAGATGACAAAAAAATTCTGTGCCGGAAAATTTACACAAGTAAGGAAAAAATTACATACTCATGTTGAAAAAAAAAATAGATATAATACAGTAGAATGACGATTGACTGCAAGCCTGTTTAGAAATTAATACTTGATACTTAAACTTGTCAGTTTTATCTTGTTGTAAACAGAAAATACATGTTAAGCTTCCAAAATCAGTGGATTTTAATTGTTCAGGTTTTTATGGAGACCACACGCATTTACATAAATCATAAAAAATAATAGATATAACTGGGATTCATATGAGTGTTATTGCAAAATTTCTCAAAACCCAAAAAAAAAATCAACAACTGCATTTTCATTCATGTGCAAATCTTTCATTCATTCATAAACGTTTTTACTTTTCGAGACATATACGGGCAAAAAAAAAACTTTTTTTAAAACAGATTAAAATTATGTACATGAGTATAATTAACAACTCATAAACACTCATCGTATAAAAGGAGCTTTTTTTATTGCCAGTAAAACATAAATTTTGGCAATAAAAAACATAAAAAAACTGCAACTACAAATTGCTTCTTACTGCTAAATTGTTAATTTTGTTGTTGTTGTTGCCCTTTTATGTGTACCAGTACAGGAAACAGTGTCAAAAAGAGCAATCTCTATTAAAAAGCCAAAAAAGAAATGGAAAACACAAAACAAAATGCAAAAATCTGCATTTTAATTATCAGTCTATTAGTGTTTTTATGTTGCAAAACCAATTATGTACGTGTTTTATAATTAAACTGAAAAAAAAAACAAATCCATTGACATTTGGCTACAAAGTTATATAGACATGGGATGAGCACATAAACATTTTGACTAGATTATCTGTCAAAGAAAATTTTGATTTTTTCATAAGATTATTTTTCTATATGGAAGATTAATATACAGTATCGGGCAAATTCAGAAGTCATTTGACATATCATTTGACGTTTAAATTGGATAGCTTTCGTAATATTATCGGCGGCCTTCTATCGCCAAATCAAAACACAATGCCTCTGGCTTTTTGCCATGAAATTGCGATAACTACTATGGAATCCTAAGAACAACAAATGGGCGAACTAATATTATCGGCGGCCTTCTATCTCCAAATCAAAACACAATGCCTCAGGCTTTTTGCCATGAAATTGCGATAACTACTATGGAATCCTAAGAACAACAAATGGGCGAACTAATAATAGGGGGCGTGGCATCTTCCATATGAATTATATTTAAAAATTCTTTTATTTGGGAAACTATTAGAGCTAGAGCTTAAATTTTGCGGGAACATTGATGTGAAAATTGACGACAAAATGGGCGTACTAGCAATAGAAAGGTGTGACACCTCCCATATGAGTTAAATACAAAAATTCGTTTATCTGGGATACTACTAGAACTAGAATTCTCAAGTTTTGCGCGAACAACTTTGACATTCATGTGAACATTTAAGCAAAGAATTGGCTTACTAGCTATGGGGGGCGTGGCATCTTTCATATGAATTATATATGAAAATCCTTTTATCTGGAAAACTATTAGAGCTAGAGTCTTCAAATTTAGCAGGCAGCCTTCTATCACCAAATCAAAACACAATGCCTCAAGCTTTTTGCCATGAAATTCCGATAATCACAATGGAATTCTAAGGACAACAAATGGGCGGACTAGCTATGGGGGGCGTGGAATCTTTCATATGAATTATATATGAAAATTCTTTTATCTGGGAAACTATTAGAGCTAGAATTTTGTGGGAACATTGATGTGAAAATTGACAACAAAATGGTCGTACTAGCAATAGAGGGGCGTGACACCGCCCATATGAGTTATATACAAAAATTCGTTTATCTGGGAAACTACTAGAACTAGAATCCTCAAGTTTTGCGCGAACAACTTTGACATTCATGTCCGCAAAGAATTGGCGGTCTAGAAGAGGGTGTGTGGCACCTCCCATTTGTATTAAATAGAAACATTCGTTCATCTGGGAATCTATTAGAGCTAGAATCTTTGGAGGAAAATTTGCGATTTTCATTAAATACAAAAAATCATATATATATATATATATATATATATATATATATATATATATATATATATATATATATATATATATATATATATATATATATATATATCAAATTTAGCACAAACAACTCTGAAATCCACTTGAGCATTTGGGTAAAAAATTTCCGGACTAGCAACAGAGGGCGTGGTAACTCCCATATAAATTAAAATTCGTTTATCTGGGAAACAATTAAAGCTAGAATCCTAATATTTTGCACGAAGAACTTTGACATCCATGTGAAAATTTGCTGCCCAGATCATCTTTACAAAAATATATTTAATTTATTTTATTTTATTTAATTTAATTTGTTATTATACAATTATAACTGAGCCCAAAGGGCCATATATAGTTATCAAATTTACTACATATAATGAAAAACCACTTAACAAAGAGTAAATAACAAACAAAAAATAACAAATAACAAAAATAACAAAAAAATATATGAAAGTTAAAAATCGGCAGCGAATGTTTTGAGATACATATGTATATGTATGTGACCAAAAATTTAATTTGCATTCAATATATAATTGTAAAAAATGGGCGTGGCTGCTGTTTTATCTTACTAATTTTAAGGTGAAATGTTTCCTTAACTGTGTGTTAACTATTACATAAATTAGAGCTCAATATCTCTAAGATTTGATAATTGTCGCTCTAAAAGTACCAAGTGTTTTACTGTGGACCGGTGGGGCGGACTTCGATATGATCTCTTACGCTTCGGGTTATCATAATGGATCCATTTTTCATCATAGGTAGAGTTGCAGTGTAGCATTCAAGTAGCATTTCAAATATGCAAAATCTTTCCGGGTCTCTGGGCTTTTGAATGAAATTTGCTACTCGTGAACTTTTGAAATTAATGCTTGAGTAGCTTTCAATGTTTTAGCAAGCACTTGTTACATCAATCTTCATGGACAATTTCCATGGCCGAACATATGATACCCTATACCAGTGAGTATATTAAAAATTTGGATTATTTGTTAAATAATAAAGCATTTAATTTGATTTTTCCATAATTCCGCAAAATTTTTACTTATTTTTGACAAAAAAAAAAAAGGTTTTCTACAAGAGGGCTCATATGGAGGTGAGGGTATATATGGGCCTATTCTTATAAATGTTGGTAAAGGAGTTTACGTCTACATCAAAGTTATTTATGCAGAATTTCTTTTTGTTATTAGTGTTTATAAGTGAATTTTGATCTTCAAATCATTTTCTGAAGTGGAGTTTGTATGATAGCTAGGATTAAATGAGGCCCGATGATTACAAAAATCGGCCATATCATTTAAGATTTTATAAAACTAAATTTTGCGGATTTTTGGTTCACATACTAGAACATTTATCATATTTATGAGCTCAAAAGTCCTATTCGGGGGCTACAGTTGCATGGGGGCTATTAGAAATAATGGACCGATTTTAACAATTTTCAATAAACTTCGTCCTTGGGTTGAAAGAAGAGCATGTGCCGAATTTCATCAAATTATCTGTAGCGTGCGCACAAGCTTTACATGAACGGACGGACATAGCTAAATCGACTCAGAAACTGATTCTGAGCCGATTGGTATACTTTAAGGCCCATTATTTTGGGTTGTAGGGCGCTTGTACCATAGTTTTTGCCAGCATCTAATTCAATAATGAACTTATATTTTGTCCTTAAATCGTACCATTTCCGTTTGTCCGTCTTTCCATCCATCCGTCCGTCCGTCTTTCCGTCCATCTGTCCGTCCGTCCATCTGTCCGTCTTTCCATCCATCCGTCCGTCCTTCCATCTGTCCGTCCGTCCTTCCATCCGTCCGTCCGTCTTTCCGTCCATCTGTCCGTCCGTCCATCAATAAATATCCTGTACGCAATTACCGAACACAATTCTGAAAATTATTAGGATTCGATATTTTTTATCAATATTTTAATATTTTATTATAAAATATTTTTATTAAATATATTTGGGGTATTTACGTGTTTATAAGAGTAAAAAAAAAAAAAATATCATGTCATGTCATGATAATATAGTTAACGAGAAGATCATAATACTTCGCTGGGTGTTAGATGGTAAAACGGTTTACTAATGGTTGATAAAATTTAGTAACATCATACTTTTGTATGTATTAGTTCTTATTAGTATACGGTGAAATTATGATTATGCTATGACTTATGTATTTGTGAAAATGGTGTGCTGGATTAACGTAATTTTTCCAAGGAAATTGGGGTATAAAAGACATATTTTGTTAGGAATCGGTCTCTTTGCCTAAAATCTTTGAGTGAGTCTATTAAGCTCTTGTGTTCCCGGAAGTTAAAAGAAGAATTAAAATCATTTTTTTCTGTGCTTATAATAAAGTGAAAAACAAGTAAGTTTTTTTGTTTCGCCAAGCTTCGATCTCTTTACTTATCACAGAATTATAAATTTCATAAAATAAATATTGGATTAAAGAAAAAAAAAGATTTTAGGATAAATTATGAAATATGTATTTCTGTGCTTTCTAGTGAAGCGATTTATATGGCAACAAAATCCTGAGTAAAACGAACTAACGTTAGTGGGAATTACGGTCTTTTTTTTGTTTTTTTTTGTTAGTCGAAATCTAAAATCCCTATAAACCTTTGTCCGATTAGTCTTCGCCAGGATTTGGATAGGTACTTGATTTGGGAACGGAGATATGTACAGCACATGCTGTTTTCTCTAAACGCTGCTGGCAAAATCTCCAGTATAATAAGAAAAGGTAAATGTCCGGTAAATTTTTACAAGGAAATCTATATTTATTCATTTCATAGAAAAATTTCTTCCTAATTTGCCCAACAGCATACAAAAATCCCTTTTAATTTGACGGGAGCTTCCTAAACAAAATCTCCATCTGTAGTTTGAAGGATTTTCTTCGCCAGAGCCGGATTGGCCAGAAATCTTAACCTCACAATCGATGAGAGTAGGTGTGTGAAGTCTGGTAAAGTGTGTGAAGCTAAAACAAACAAAAAAAATAACAGAAAAGAAAACCAGGCAAAATAGGAACAGCTTAAATACAAACCAGTGATTTTTTTTTTACCATAATAACAATCCTCTTATAAGTAAAACAAAAAGATATAGCCAGTGGTCTAAATATGTGTGTAAAAAGAAAAATTAACATCTAATTCAGAATTATTTACCAATAATCCCACTTACCTTTTAATTCGGGCGAAACTTAATAATTTGTTCGTTTTTTTTATAAATATGCATCCAAATTTTAATTTTATTCAATATTTTGTTTAAAAAGTTAAATTTGTAACTAGAAACGCTAAAGAAATTTGTGAAAATAAAAGAAAATGTGCAAAAATCCGACCAAATGTCAAAATATAGAAAAGTAAAGAACATCAAAATTGCAAAAATAAACAAAAATTACAAAAGTGAGAATATTTCGAGAGATAAAGTTCACAAAAACGGGAAAAAATTATATTATTGATAAACTTTTAAGAGAATTTAAGAAAAAATTATAAAAAGGTAAAAATAATAAGAATTCGCAACCCCTAAAATAGGCACGGTTTTTTTTTATAAAGTGGTGTTTTAAAATGTTAAACTTTTTGTGTAAATACTTTATTTAATCACCAAAACTATAATATTTTGCTGATTTTCAACCCCAACAAGGACCCAGGGAAAGATCTTTCACCGGAATCCTGCAAATATTAAGGTAACAAAGTTTTTTATATTTCCTTTTATTACCATAAATATATAACAGAAGACAAACCTACCCTAAGAGTGATAAATAATTATGTTAATGATCACTGTTAAAATTTAACACTGTTAATAACATTGAGTGTAAATGTTAACATCAATCAATGTTAAATATAACTTAGGGTATGTATGGTTTCTCTTTTATATATTATTTAATCACTAAAATATTATAATATTTGAAAAGAAAATGAAAAATTGTAAAATTTGATACCAAATATGAAGTAGTTTTATCAAATTAAATCATGGAAAATTAGAAAAACGCATTTAATTAATTTTAATCATATCAAAATATATATATAAAAAAAAACTAACGGTATTATAAAATATTGGCTACGTATTAAAACCCCACTAGGAAAAAAAAATCAAAATGCGACAAATCTTATTATTTTAAAAATTTAGTGTGCATAAATAATTTGATTTTCTCTCGTTTAAAAGAAAAACTATATAATTTCCTTTTGCAAATTTCTTTTATTTTTTTTTATATAAATTTAATTTATAAGACCTAATTTTTTTTAAATTTTAATTTTTTTAAATTAATTTAATTTTGTGAGTTATTTAAATATGTTTATATTTTCATAATGTGAATAACTTCTATTTTTAAATAACATTCCTAAACTTTGTTATTTCTCTTTTTTACTATTAATAAATGTTTTTGGATTTTGAAATGAATCTATAAACTAGTATTTGTCTAGATTTCTGACAGCCTAGAAGAAAGGGTTTGATAAATATGGGATCATACTCCAAATTTATGCTACTATGGACATGATCAAGGTTGGGAGGGGTAATAGTGTGTTAACAACTATACACACAAGTTAATTCATTTTTCACACATTAATCCTAGGATATACAACTTTCTTTTTCTATATTCTTCCTATCATACTAGAATGATTTTACCATTAAGCATGCAAAAGTTAAATAATTCACTCTGAAGTTCTATTTAACGGGTTTAGTATCTCTTAACCTACCCCATTAGCCGACGAGACGGTAGCCGGAATAAAAATTTGCATGCTATCTGAAACTAAACACTGAAAACCTTGTTAATACTCAATATTAACTTACCGTTGTTTGCTACAGAGAATTATTTATGGCGCCCAACGTGGGGCCCACATAATTTAGTTCCTTAACACCATCTATTGCATTTTAAATCAAGTTATGTGTGGCTCATTACAACATTAATTCTAGTTTGGTTTCTTTTTATTTCCTGTTGTTTTTTGTCGTTGAGTGAAAACTTAATGTTGAGAATTTTAATAAGTATGCTTCCTATGTTATCTGTTAACCAACATTATAATTCATTCATAGGTTCTTTGTTAATGTTAGTTCTACTGTTTTATCATATGTTTCCTTAAATCTTTTCCGGAAATGCTGATTTTTGGTAGTATAATGCTGATTTCAGACCATTAGATTAAGAAAACAATATTGATAAAACTTATAATTTTATTATTAGCTAGGAAATTTCGAATTTGTGGTCAATCCAAATTAGAACCTTCTAATAAATATTTGTAAATCTTTCCTATTTCTATACTTATTATGTTCAATTTCTTGGATAAAACGTTGAATAATTAACTTTATAAAACCCTAGTCTACAGTGCGAATCAGAAATCAGACTAACCATACAAATATACATATTTGAGCTTATTTTGTTATAAAGAAAAGTCATACTACTTTTTTTTATTATTTGATTATTTAGATAAATAATTCAGTATATTTTTTTTGTAAATTCATTTTTCATTCACGATTTCATATCACATTTTTGTTGCTAAATTCATATTTTATTATTAGATGGTAGTATTAATTCAAGAAGCAAAATGGGTAGTAAGGTACCAGAAAAGTCTAAAATTGTTTGTGGAGTCTGTAATGCCTTTATTATGCCATCACATGAAATTCTAAAACTTTGGCAATGTAAACATGTTTTCCATATTCTTTGCATTGAGGCTTATCATGAGGTGTGTAGAGACTGTCCAACGTGTATGAAGGAAACCAGGCGAGATTAGAACTTTGAAAATTTTTCTGAAATTAACCCTTTTTGTTTGCTATTTATACATAATAAATATAAATAGTTTGTTATACAAAATTACATTTTATTTACATAAATTTTAATTCTTTTGTATTTAAATTTAGTTTTTATTATTTCTTTTGCACGCTACTCCTTACATAGGTTTTAGGTAAACTGTTACAATATTATTGATTTTTCTTAAAGAAAATTTTAATTTTTTTTAGGTTAATTTATAATCTTTATTTTTTTCTTACTTTTTTATTGTTTTTCATTTAAAATGTCTATGCAACGAAGCACTGAAGAATTAGATACCATAGGTAACGGATCACCAACCTGTGGCATTTGTGCAAATGCAATCATAAGCCCTTCTTATCTATGCAAATCTACATGTGGTCATAATTTCCACAAGTCCTGTTTTCAAAAACATATTAAGCAAAAACAAATTTGTCCCACTTGTAATGCGAAACTCACTCCAGTTCCAACACCGTCAGCTCCACCACCTCCTATTGTGACTAGGTCTCAAACACTTCGTGCTCAGGAATATGACTTAAATCGGTCTAATCCGCCTCCATCTCCAAAAACCAGTCAACCTCAAGCTCAAGACTCAAATTCTTCTGTAATGTCATTAAGTTCTCCTCATGAGCAGAGGGAACATATCCGTAATCTGGTTACCGCAGCTGTTGGTGCACAACAGGCTGAAATGTTGACAACTTTGAGCCAACAGCTCACTAAGATAATAGAGCAAAATTTGGAGGCTGGATTTAGAAATTTAAATTTAGGTAACGCGTCCCAACATAACCCAAGTACTAACAATCCTTGTGGAATTAACCGGGAAAATGGATTTCAAGATCCAATATTACCCGCAGTTGGACACCAAACGGTGGAACAACTTTTAGGTTTGCCAACAAATAGAGTATCGAATGAGAACAATGGCAATGGTTCTGGTATTGGTAATTCGAATATAAGTGGTAGTGTAGATTCTTCATTGAGGTCAGACAAGGTTGGTCATGTTATCCATAACTGGAAAATTAAATTTTCTGGGGATTCAAAGGGAATGTCTGTAGATAGTTTCATATACAGAGTAGAAGCCCTAACAACACAGACACTTAATGGGAATTTTGACCTATTATGTAGACATATTTCTACCCTATTTGATGCTAAAGCATCAGATTGGTTCTGGAGATACCATCGTTCGGTATCAGAAATTCGTTGGGCTGATCTGTGTACAGCGCTACGACATCAATATAAAGACTCCAGGACTGATGTTGACTTCCGTGAGATGATAAGGGATCGAAAACAACGACAAAATGAATGTTTCGACTCATTTTACGAGTCAATAGTTGATATTTCGGACCGCTTAGCTACACCTTTGCCAGAGAATGTTCTTGTAGAAATATTACGGAGGAACTTATTACCGGAAATACAACATGAGATACTTAATATTCCAATATATTCCGTGTCCCATTTACGAGACATCTGCCGGAGAAGAGAATTCTTCTTAATGGACGTCAGTAGAAAGCAGACTTTTAACAGACCATTTGTACAACGTAGACAAGTTCATGAGATAATGGAAGATGAGGTTGAAGTAAGTGATCAGAATGAAGTAGCAGCAGTCTCATTGGTTTGTTGGAATTGCCAGAAAGTGGGGCATAGGTATCAAGAATGTCTCGAAGACCGCCAAATCTTTTGTTATGGTTGCGGTATACCGGGTATTTATAAACCAAACTGTACTTCTTGCAATCCATCAAAAAAACTTAAAATCCGGTGCGCTGAAAAGTGCACCCAAACGTATGAAAACAGCCAGTACGAGCACAGACTAGTTTCCAAAATTAATCCAACTAAGTCTTCAAATGATATAAATGATTTAAATCCTTCTTCATCAGCACATTTAGAACGAACCTCAGATTTTTCGCTAAAGACAATTTATGAAAATGAAAGTCCAGAACCTTCGGTAATCCAAAGCCAACGTAAGTCTTATTTACCAAAAACTCCAAATGATATCACCAATATATCTTCAAAACCTTGTCCAACTTATATGAAACCTTTTCATGTTCGGCTGGCCGAATATAATGCCAGAAGGTCAGAAATCTTCAACGAACCTATTCCCAGTATAAAGAAGAAAAGATCATCTGAACGTATGAAGAATTTTTGGTCAATTGTTAAACATACTAGAAAGAATTTATTGAGTTCAATCTTTGATAAACCTGATGATATCCGACCTTATGCTAATGTTCATATTTTTGGTAAGGACTGGGTAGGGTTGTTGGATACGGGGGCTTCAGTGAGTTGTCTCGGTGCTAAAGCAGCTTCGGATTTTTTGGATTCTAATAGGGAATTCAATAGAATATACTCTTTTGTCAAGACTGCCGATGGTAAATCGCAAACGGTTTGTGGTTATGTTCTTGCTGACGTAACTTTTCGCGGTATAACGAAGCAAGTAAAATTGTATATCGTACCGGACTTGTCTCAGGATCTGTATTTAGGTATAGACTTTTGGCACGCTTTTGAACTACTCCCCACAGGACTCATCTCTGCTAGGAATTTTGATTCAAGTACTCACAAAATCTCAGAAATTGGAGAGCAGCGGCATTTATCAGAATCACAACAGCTACAACTTCAACAGGTTATCAACACATTTCCGTCATTTTTAAAAGAGGGTCTAGGTCGAACTTCAGTTTTATCACATGTAATTGACGTAGGCAATGCAACACCTGTGAAGCAAAGACATTTTCCCGTTTCTCCAGCAATGGAAAAGTTGATATATGAGGAATTAGATCGCATGTTGGAGAATGACGTGATAGAGGAGTCAGATAGCGCTTGGTCTTCCCCTATAGTCCTTGTTAGGAAACCAGGAAAAATAAGATTATGTCTGGATAGTAGGAAGGTGAATGAGGTTACAGTCAAAGACGCATATCCTCTTCCTAATATTGAGGGTATACTTAGTAGATTGCCAAAAGCTGAATATATAACTAGCCTGGACCTTAAGGATGCGTTCTGGCAAATTCCCCTAGCCGAATCGTCGAAGGATAAAACAGCATTTTCTGTCCCTGGCCGCCCCTTGTACCATTATAAAGTCATGCCTTTTGGCTTATGCAACGCGCCTCAAACAATGTCTAGGCTAATGGACAAGGTGGTACCGGCGAATTTAAGGACAGAAGTGTTTGTTTATCTGGACGATCTGTTGATTGTATCGGATACATTCTGTCGTCATCTAGATGTATTGCGTGAATTATCAAAACAAATTCGTTCTGCAGGACTGACCATAAATGTAGAGAAATCAAAATTTTGCGTACAGGAAGTCCGTTATCTTGGCCACTTGATAGGAAATGGGGTAATTCAGACAGACCCAGATAAGGTATCGGCCATTACTGAATTCCCGACGCCAAGGTCTGTAAGACAGCTCAGACGATTTTTGGGTATGTCCGGTTGGTACCGGAAGTTCATTAGGAATTACGCTTCTGTAACTGCGCCTTTAACAGATTTATTAAAAAATAAAAGAAAATTTATTTGGAGCGATATTGCTCAGAAATCCTTTGATGATTTAAAGCTAATCTTGACCACAGCCCCAGTATTGCACAGCCCTGATTTTTCGCAGCCGTTTTACATTCACTGTGATGCCAGCAATACTGGAATAGGAAGCGTCTTGGTACAGAAAACTGCGGAAGGTGAAGAGTTTCCAATAGCCTTTATGTCTAAGAAACTCAACCAAGCCCAACGCAATTATTCAGTTACCGAACAAGAGTGTTTGGCAGCAATGTTAAGCATAAAGAAATTTAGAGCATACGTGGAAGGACATGAGTTCACCGTGATCACTGATCACGCATCACTTAAGTGGCTCATGTCCCAAACAGACTTAAACTCGCGCTTGGCAAGATGGGCATTAAAGCTTCAAGGTTTTAACTTTAAAATTGAACACAGAAAAGGCAGTAAGAATGTGGTTCCTGATGCGCTTTCTCGTACCAACACAGAAGATTTGTCCGAGATCCTAGGAATGAATTTGTCCGAAATAAATGACTCTGGGGTTTTCGTGGATCTAGAATCCGAGCATTTTCATAGTACAGAATACACACAACTACTGGACAATGTTAGGAAAAATTTAGATAAAACACCTGACCTTAGAATCATTGACGGCTTTTTATACAGACGAACTGAACACTGTTCGGGAGAACAGCTGCAGGACGACCTTGCATGGAAGCTATGGATTCCGAAGGGTATGATTCTAGAAATTCTTAAACGAGCTCATGACAGTCCTCTATCTTCCCACGGTGGAATAACCAAAACTTTAGAGAGGGTTCGTCGTTTTTATTATTGGCCCAATTTGGTAAATGACGTAAAAGAATACGTGAACTCCTGTGATGTATGTAAGAGTACAAAACACCCTAATTTTATAATGAAACCTCCCATGGGAAGAACATCTAACACCGTACGTTTTTTTCAAAAATTATATGTGGATTTCTTAGGTCCTTATCCACGGTCAAAGTCCGGAAATATCGGTATATTCATAGTTCTAGATCATTTTTCTAAATTTTGCTTCTTAAAACCGGTGAAAAGGTTTACATCTGACTTGATCGTGAAATATTTGGAAGAGTTATTTCATACTTACGGCACGCCGGAATCGCTAGTTTCTGACAATGGTTCCCAGTTTAAATCTACGAAATTTAATAAACTATTACAGGATTATGGTATAGGTCACGTATATACAGCAGTGTATTCGCCCCAAGCTAATGCATCTGAACGGGTCAATCGTTCAGTTCTTTCGGCAGTAAGAGCGTACATTAAAATCGACCAGAGTAATTGGGATGAATACCTTAGCAGCATTAGCTGTGCTCTACGTTCAGCAGTGCATTCATCAATAGGTACTTCGCCCTATTACATGGCTTTCGGACAGCACATGATTACCAACGGTAAATCATATGCCCTTTTACGCAATCTGGGAATGCTGGAGGATAGAACTTTAAAATTTGATCGGGAGGATTCATTTTCCATTATACGTAACAGAGCGGCTAGAAATATTGAACGACAACAGGATCGGAATGAAAAATCATATAACCTTCGATCTCGAGAGGCAAACTATGAAGTAGGACAGGAGGTTTTTAGGAGAAATTTCAAGCAGAGTGATTTAGGAAAGGGTTTTAATTCGAAGTTGGCACCATTGTTCGTTAAAGCACGGATTCGTAAAAAGACAGGATATTGTTACTACCAACTGGAAGATTTAAACGGGAAACTAATTGGTACGTACCATGCGAAGGATATAAGAACATAATTCTTGTACAAGCGGTATCAGTCTTGGAGTTTTTGTATCCCCAAGCCTGATTTTTGCCGGGGGTAAATGTAGGGCGCTTGTACCATAGTTTTTGCCAGCATCTAATTCAATAATGAACTTATATTTTGTCCTTAAATCGTACCATTTCCGTTTGTCCGTCTTTCCATCCATCCGTCCGTCCGTCTTTCCGTCCATCTGTCCGTCCGTCCATCTGTCCGTCTTTCCATCCATCCGTCCGTCCTTCCATCTGTCCGTCCGTCCTTCCATCCGTCCGTCCGTCTTTCCGTCTATCTGTCCGTCCGTCCATCAATAAATATCCTGTACGCAATTACCGAACACAATTCTGAAAATTATTAGGATTCGATATTTTTTATCAATATTTTAATATTTTATTATAAAATATTTTTATTAAATATATTTGGGGTATTTACGTGTTTATAAGAGTAAAAAAAAAAAAAATATCATGTCATGTCATGATAATATAGTTAACGAGAAGATCATAATACTTCGCTGGGTGTTAGATGGTAAAACGGTTTACTAATGGTTGATAAAATTTAGTAACATCATACTTTTGTATGTATTAGTTCTTATTAGTATACGGTGAAATTATGATTATGCTATGACTTATGTATTTGTGAAAATGGTGTGCTGGATTAACGTAATTTTTCCAAGGAAATTGGGGTATAAAAGACATATTTTGTTAGGAATCGGTCTCTTTGCCTAAAATCTTTGAGTGAGTCTATTAAGCTCTTGTGTTCCCGGAAGTTAAAAGAAGAATTAAAATCATTTTTTTCTGTGCTTATAATAAAGTGAAAAACAAGTAAGTTTTTTTGTTTCGCCAAGCTTCGATCTCTTTACTTATCACAGAATTATAAATTTCATAAAATAAATATTGGATTAAAGAAAAAAAAAGATTTTAGGATAAATTATGAAATATGTATTTCTGTGCTTTCTAGTGAAGCGATTTATATGGCAACAAAATCCTGAGTAAAACGAACTAACGTTAGTGGGAATTACGGTCTTTTTTTTGTTTTTTTTGTTAGTCGAAATCTAAAATCCCTATAAACCTTTGTCCGATTAGTCTTCGCCAGGATTTGGATAGGTACTTGATTTGGGAACGGAGATATGTACAGCACATGCTGTTTTCTCTAAACGCTGCTGGCAAAATCTCCAGTATAATAAGAAAAGGTAAATGTCCGGTAAATTTTTACAAGGAAATCTATATTTATTCATTTCATAGAAAAATTTCTTCCTAATTTGCCCAACAGCATACAAAAATCCCTTTTAATTTGACGGGAGCTTCCTAAACAAAATCTCCATCTGTAGTTTGAAGGATTTTCTTCGCCAGAGCCGGATTGGCCAGAAATCTTAACCTCACAATCGATGAGAGTAGGTGTGTGAAGTCTGGTAAAGTGTGTGAAGCTAAAACAAACAAAAAAAATAACAGAAAAGAAAACCAGGCAAAATAGGAACAGCTTAAATACAAACCAGTGATTTTTTTTTTACCATAATAACAATCCTCTTATAAGTAAAACAAAAAGATATAGCCAGTGGTCTAAATATGTGTGTAAAAAGAAAAATTAACATCTAATTCAGAATTATTTACCAATAATCCCACTTACCTTTTAATTCGGGCGAAACTTAATAATTTGTTCGTTTTTTTTATAAATATGCATCCAAATTTTAATTTTATTCAATATTTTGTTTAAAAAGTTAAATTTGTAACTAGAAACGCTAAAGAAATTTGTGAAAATAAAAGAAAATGTGCAAAAATCCGACCAAATGTCAAAATATAGAAAAGTAAAGAACATCAAAATTGCAAAAATAAACAAAAATTACAAAAGTGAGAATATTTCGAGAGATAAAGTTCACAAAAACGGGAAAAAATTATATTATTGATAAACTTTTAAGAGAATTTAAGAAAAAATTATAAAAAGGTAAAAATAATAAGAATTCGCAACCCCTAAAATAGGCACGGTTTTTTTTTATAAAGTGGTGTTTTAAAATGTTAAACTTTTTGTGTAAATACTTTATTTAATCACCAAAACTATAATATTTTGCTGATTTTCAACCCCAACAAGGACCCAGGGAAAGATCTTTCACCGGAATCCTGCAAATATTAAGGTAACAAAGTTTTTTATATTTCCTTTTATTACCATAAATATATAACAGAAGACAAACCTACCCTAAGAGTGATAAATAATTATGTTAATGATCACTGTTAAAATTTAACACTGTTAATAACATTGAGTGTAAATGTTAACATCAATCAATGTTAAATATAACTTAGGGTATGTATGGTTTCTCTTTTATATATTATTTAATCACTAAAATATTATAATATTTGAAAAGAAAATGAAAAATTGTAAAATTTGATACCAAATATGAAGTAGTTTTATCAAATTAAATCATGGAAAATTAGAAAAACGCATTTAATTAATTTTAATCATATCAAAATATATATATAAAAAAAAACTAACGGTATTATAAAATATTGGCTACGTATTAAAACCCCACTAGGAAAAAAAAATCAAAATGCGACAAATCTTATTATTTTAAAAATTTAGTGTGCATAAATAATTTGATTTTCTCTCGTTTAAAAGAAAAACTATATAATTTCCTTTTGCAAATTTCTTTTATTTTTTTTTATATAAATTTAATTTATAAGACCTAATTTTTTTTAAATTTTAATTTTTTTAAATTAATTTAATTTTGTGAGTTATTTAAATATGTTTATATTTTCATAATGTGAATAACTTCTATTTTTAAATAACATTCCTAAACTTTGTTATTTCTCTTTTTTACTATTAATAAATGTTTTTGGATTTTGAAATGAATCTATAAACTAGTATTTGTCTAGATTTCTGACAGCCTAGAAGAAAGGGTTTGATAAATATGGGATCATACTCCAAATTTATGCTACTATGGACATGATCAAGGTTGGGAGGGGTAATAGTGTGTTAACAACTATACACACAAGTTAATTCATTTTTCACACATTAATCCTAGGATATACAACTTTCTTTTTCTATATTCTTCCTATCATACTAGAATGATTTTACCATTAAGCATGCAAAAGTTAAATAATTCACTCTGAAGTTCTATTTAACGGGTTTAGTATCTCTTAACCTACCCCATTAGCCGACGAGACGGTAGCCGGAATAAAAATTTGCATGCTATCTGAAACTAAACACTGAAAACCTTGTTAATACTCAATATTAACTTACCGTTGTTTGCTACAGGGTGTTACAAACATCACCACATACGAATAATACCCTCCCAAGTGTAAGGTATGAAAAGCAAAACGTATCGCTCTTTTGAACCGCATTTAAAGTTAAACGACCCACAAATTTTTTGTTTACAATTAAGCTCGGTGACTCTGACTGCAAAGTTATCACATGTGTAAGCAGCCTAAGTTGTACCATTTATTAAAAACATCAGTCAAAACTCATGGCACCAATTTGATGCTATTAACTTGGGCGATGGGAAGATTCCACATACAGCACTATCGAATTATTTAAGACCTTGTTCCACGATTGATATGTTTCTATTCGATAACATTAAATCGATGGTTATTGCCAACATCAAATGCGAAATTCCTAGTATGTATTTGCACCGATTTGTATACTCAAGTCACTGTTTCAAAGATATGTCACTAAAACTTCTAATACAATATGTAAAATGTTTCAGTTGGTTCTCTTTGAAACTAGAAACTATTAAAAAAATGTGGATTATTTAGGATCAGTGACAACTAACTGAGTCCTTCTCTACCATATAAATGATCACAAATTATATAAATTCGAGTCATTTGAAGTTTGACATTTGAGAAATACTGAAAATTAAGCAAATTACGAATATTAAAATGCATGAGTATTAAATTGCATTTAAAAATAATGGCATTTTAAATTAACTTTAAAACAAATTCATCAAATTTAATTTATGCCCCCCTTATTAACAAAATGCTTGGGCAGTCATTAAAATTAATTGTTATCGTCCATCTTCACCGGAAGTGTTTATTTAAATTAATGAATGAAATCTGAAAAATATCATTAAATTTGTTGGCTTCTTTTTTCTTCCTTTTTTTGTTCAAACTTAACTTGAAATTTAACTACTACCTCTCTTACGTCGCGATACTACGAATCAGTCTTTATACATTTCAATTCATTCATTCGTTCATTCATACTTGGTACTTTTGAGTGTTCGTCGCAAAACAGTATGATTGTGTTAACAAAAGTTTATGAAACATAACATTTTGTCAACATTTTTGGCAATTAAATTATACATGTGTACATTTGTTAAACATTCATATATGGATGTATGTATGTAACAAAAACAACAAGAAGTTAAAACTTGACAATCATTTATTTCATTCATTCAGTTAGTCACTCAGTCAGTCATTCATTTGTTCAGTCTTTTTTATTCATTTGTATCTTTTCAACTGAATTTTTGTTCTTGTCTGAATGAAGGTTTGTGATGTTACAACATCATCATCCACATAAACTATTACTTTGGCTACAATAACAACAACAGCAACAACAACTTCATATTTCATGTAAACTGCATGTGGTGATTATTTGTTTTTGTTGCTGTTGTCGTCGTCGTTTTGTTTAGTTTTTGGCCAAAATGTTGACGTTATTAGTTTGATGTTGTTTGTTGCTCCGTTTAAAATTAATTCCATAAATATGAACATACAATACAAACTGTGTGTATGTTCATCTCTTTGTATAAGTTTGAGCTTGTTCATACTTATTTTCTTGTTTGTTTATGACTTATTATTGTATGTCTGAATTGCATTCCGAAATTAAATGTATGAATGAATCGCATGTTGGCACAGCAAAGGACAAAGAAATAGCACAAACTTGCTTTCAAAGAAATTATACATATTTAACTTGTCCATTCACGAGGACCGTGTTGCAACTATAGTGACTCTCTTTTGCAATCTTCAAAGGTTTGCAACCTTTCTTCTCAATTACATTAATTACGTAGTCTAGTAGTTTAGACATGATTTTGCCCAAATAATATGGGTTAAAGTTGAAATTGCATTTCGTGAAATAATATTGCCAAAGCTTGTCATCAAAATCATGTGGAGGACAAGAGAGTTTGCCATTACAATTTTTAAAACATTTTAACTGATTTAGACCCAATGTTCATCATAACTATTTGAATTTTACACACATATGACTGAACATTTGGGATACTTACGAATCAATTATCGCGAAAACTTCTTAGACGAAGAAGAATAAGTTCAACACTTCAACACTGCCACTGCTCTTCTATATAAAAGCGAAAACTCGTTAAGTCTCTTTGTAGAAGTTTATTTAAAACGAAATTTAAAGTTTGAAATTACGAACGATATTAAAAACAAGTAAGAATTTATAGTCGTGCATGGGGTACGTTTGTAAGGGGGCTATACGAAATAATGGACCGATTTTAACAATTTTCAATATGCTTGACGACTTCAATCTCCATTAGAAACTGTAGGAATTCGTTGGATTGTTTAAAAAACAACTTCAAAGGTTTTATATAACAACTTCGATATTGAAGAAGGGAAACGTATATTGAAAGAACATATACATAGGACAATAACAACCAGACGATTTATGAAACGCAACCACAGTCATTTGCATGAACTTCAATTACTAATCAGCAGTTACGAGTCTGCACTATAAGACATAAAAGCTTGTGGACCAGATGATGGATAGACCAAAAGGAAATCCAATGCATTAAAAGCCTGTGTTAGCATCAAACTACACGAATTGAGGTTAAGGGAAATCTGTCGATAATTATCGATAATCCAGAGGTGTCAAAAATGGGAGCATACTGTTCCTCTTCGAATATGCCCTCATTTCGTAAAATAACCTCCAGATAACTGTGTATTTTATTAGTTTAGTTTCAAAGGATTTTTGACCCTAAGGTATAAATTCGGAGACCCAAAAGGAACCATTGTTATTTCCTTAACAAGAAACAAAATTATATAAAAAGAAGATAGAAATGTTAAAGAAAAAAGTGTGAAATGATTGAATTCCTATCCAGATAGAGAAAAAATTTTAACAGTTATATAAGGGAATTCTACGAAATTGTACTAAATAGCCAATCCACTCCCCTGGCAGAACCGCTTATACAAACCCTAGCTACATCTCCTAAGTCATCATAGAATGTTTTTTCCAACCCAGACTGTTGTTGTAGTAACAGATTAGTTGTAACCGGACGTTCTTCCCTGGGAAATAAACTTCCAGTTGATACAACTGTTGCTGCGCTGACAATCTTTGGCCGATTAAAATCGGTTCTAGCGCGAAGATATAATTCTCGTGGGAACGCACTAGGACAGTTACATAGAATATGTTTTACTGTCTCTAGTTTATGTTCGTCCTCACACAACCTACAAAAGTTCTGTGAGTTGCCGACCCAATTGCCTAGAACGGCTCCTATTCGAAGTAATCGGTTAGCACTCCTAATATTCCTTCTATCCAACCGTCATAATATTTAGGTTCCCTTTGTATTCAATTTCAGCCATACGGCTTTGGACACCAGTATCAGGATTGGTTGGAGGAGCTCCTGAATTCAACCTATAACAGTGGAAAATATGAGCTTTTACCCACCTAACTCTACTATTAATGTCCAGATATGACCTTGCCCTGCCCACCCGGAAACCAAAGCTTTTGGCCTACTGATAAATTGAAAACTTCTTCTCAAATTAACTGAGTTCTATTTATTCACCCACACCTGTATATGTATATCATCATTTGTAACCATGACTGTAATGTGAAGCTGACATTCGAAATATAAAAAAATAGTTGAAATAAATAAACAGAACGAATACAAGAAATTATTATGTTGTTCCATGTTTTGTTGTATTTACCAACAATTTCTGAATGGTTGTCATAATTACAATGAGATGATACTCCAAGAATTACCACATGCGACAGTTATACTTATTTTAAACAACAATAAACAAACAAGACCCAAGAAGGTCGTAAATATATGATAAAAGGTGGAAACATCATAATAATGATAACAGCTTAACACCATGTAACTAACGCTTCTTCTTAGTAGGAGATACTAATACCAAAAGAGTTCTTCTTATGTGAGTTATATAGTATCAAATGTTCACCTTCGATCGCTATCTAATATGTTTCGTCGATATCGTAACAATAATGTTATATTTGCGATGTTAAGCCATGTCAATGAGATTGTAAGTTGGTTAAGATTGGCTGCAAAATTCTACATTTTCTCCGGAATATATCGTTGCTGAGGTGATATACATATATCATCAAGGAACTAACAATAGTTTTGGTGTAAATAGATCACCCATTTTTAAGGCCAAATCGGTAGCTCCGATGTAAACGGAATGTTAACGTCCGCTTGTCTAAGTACTCACAGATGGGCCAAGCATCGACGTCGTTCACGAAGACGTCTTGTTTGTTAGATCGAAGCATAGCTGCCAGATTTGACGATTTATCGTCATTTTGACGATTCTTCGTTTCAAAAATAGCAAAGTGACGATTTGACGATTTTTTCCTTGAAACTGACGATTTTTGAAAAATTAAAAAAATTAAAGATTTTATATATTTTTTTTATTTTACAGTAAAAAAAAGAAATTAATATTAAACTTGGAATTCAGTAAAAATAGAATTTATATTATAATGAAAACTAGAAATTAAATTCTAGAAGAGCTATTATAAAACATTATAAGTTGAAAAAGTGAGTTTTTAAAAAATACCAGAACATTGAAAACATTATGAGAACATTAGAAAAGAATTAACATTACTGTCGAATATTCTTCAAAACTCAAAGTTTATTGAATTTTGAGCAATAAAATTCCATATTTTCCGAATTTTACATAAATATGTAATAATATTATAAATTCTTTAATATATTTCATCTAAAAATATTACAATATTTTTAATTTTTTATAACAATTTTAAGCTTTTTATATTCTCCGATTTTTTTGACGATTTCTGAAAACCAAAATGACGATTATTTAAAAATTTATCGGGAAATTGACGATTTTTTCAAAAATTCATCTGGCAGCCCTGGATCGAAGACCAAAGTCTTGGATCGTTGCTTTTTAACAAATTAAAATTGTTACTCAATTATTTTTTGAAGAAACTGCAATCAGGTCACTCAGCACATGGAGTAATAGAAATGACCTTGGTTTAAGCCGATAGTGCTAAATGTCTGGGAGTTATCCTGTATTCTGAACACTCAATCTAGGGTGTCAAAAACGGTTGCGCCCTTATACTCGTGTAGGACAGCAAAAAGTAAGTCATAAACCCCAGGAATACCACTCTATTATTTTCAATTGCCTAGGAACAATACCCGACAACATTGATTATTGCATCGCCAAACCATCTTTTGATAGAAGGTTTTCAGTGATTATCCAATATGATCCAATTACGACGAAAACACTCCTCCACGACGGATCGTACAAGGTCTTTACCGATGGCTGATAACAAGTTGAAGGTGTAGGCGGTGGTTTCTACATACGGACGGAAGTTTCCTTTAAGCTTCCAGACCAATGTAGCGTTTTTGAGGATGAAATTTCGGCCATAAAACGGCTGCAAACTGGCTCAGATTTTACCGAATATGAGGCGTTAATATTCGAAAATACGCCGATAGCATCAAACATAGTCCTAGAATGGCGAGCATCCCTAAAAGAGATGGCGAAACATTGCAAAATAGGACTGTATTGGATTAAATTATATCAAAAAGTTCCTGCTAATACCATTGCGGACTCTCTTGCCAAGTTGGTCTCATCACTAGCAAGAGAGCACACCGACTTTTCGTCAACCTGCAAATACTCAATACATGTAAAACTGTATGAGCTTGCGCAATGCAGATAGTCGACTGAAGCTACCTGTAGAAAGGCGAGCATCATGTGCCCTTTACTCAACCCACAACGATCTCAAGCCCTTCTCCATGTTGTGACTTCAGACTCCATGCAAGAAGACTTAACTTACCCAGTAATGACTTCTGCAGGAGCTGTCATTGCCCCGCACTAGCATCTGCTAGGTAGCTACTTCATGCATGACTGAACGGATCTATGGGAGGCTTATGTCCGGAAAATAGACTTCTATATTCGTGCGACAAACTGTTTTTTTAGGTTTAGTAATAATACGCTAACCGTTTCTCTCATTTCAGCTATCACAAAGGGATCAATATACTGGACCCAAGTGTGTCTCCAGTCCAGACATCGCGAGGACGACCTGCTAACCTAACCTACTTAATTATTTCGACAGTAAAATATTTCCAAATCACTATACAATATGACTTTTCCGGAATAACTAATATTATTCACTTCATAATGACAATTTTTCTCAAAAGCAGACATGTCTATTTGTTAGAACATTAGCTAAGGAAAATCATAATTTATTTCTTAATTTCTAGCCATAATCGATAATCCGTAAGAATCTCTACAAAGTTGTATGTCATGTTGTTTCTTCAAATTGTTAGCCATTATAAGGACCTTGTTAACTATGGCGCCATTTAGTTTAAATCTTTTCGAATATAACATGATTACCAGACATAAATCTAATTCAATCAGATTTAAGCATAATTTATATTATTAAAAAGCTGAAGAAAATAAAAAAAACAAAAGAATCCAAGAAAATATATATGACAAAATAATGTGTTAAGCAGACGTCAACACCTTAGACACAACAATAAGAATAACCCACCAAAATGCCAAGACAACAAAACAGTAAACTTTATATTCATGCTGCAACTGTTTAGAAAGATTCGTTCGTCTTTACTTTTTTTTTTTTGATTTGGTTTAACATACTGCTACTCATAACTAGAGTTGTCCTGCCAAAATAATGTGTTGTGTCTTCTATACCCCATACCATGATAAGGGCTTCGAACAACATACAACCTTTGGCTTGACTCTGTTTTAGGTTTCTGTATTTTCTTCTTCTTCATTTTAGCTCTCCCTGTTCAGTGTGTTTTGTCTCATAGTCGTTCGTAATGTCGATTTTGTTTTTTGATCTGATCGAACATCAAAATAAATCAACTTAAAATTAACCTGACTTATGCTCAGTCATATTCATAGCGGGATATTGGAATTGTGGAACGAAGAGTATACAAGAAAAAAACCAAACTAAGTTGAAGTAAACAGAAACTGAAGTTGTTCATGAAGATGCGTGGTGGTAAGGAGGTTGTGTTAGTGTGATGGAAATGCGACCCAAGATCACGAGGAGCTAAAGTTAAAGAAACAACAATATGCAAAACAGATTTGTAAAAGAGTGTTGTTAATGCTAATAAGGGAAACTAATTTGAGATAATCGACTCTCGACATATATATGAAAATCTGTTCTCGATGCTTTTATTTGGACATTCAGGATGTTAGATACTTTTAGCGCTGTTTGACAGTTTGAGTTCCATACTATCGACTCTATCGACTAAGTTGAAGTCGATGAAGTTTTAGGTACATGTAGAGAGTTTTAAGATGTTTGTCGTTATTAGTCTCGGCAACATGGTGGTCCGATAATTTAAAAACTTAGTCTTCTGGACGCTAATCTTTAAAATTTTCTAATCAACACTCTTGGTATTTGGATCTAATTTTGCTAAAGCCTTGATAAAACAGATGTTGTGTTACAGTATTTTACTATTCACAGCATTCTCCTAGTTTGGTGAAGTTATGCCCGTGGTCTTGTATGTCCAGCCAGAATAGGTACCATCAAAACAACCTCATACGGAACAGACTTCTTATTTCGTTTGGATTTCTGGGGATAAAGCCATCGATCCATTATTCTATGTCGTTGAGAGGGATTGTCTTACCTTTAAATCCATTCTGATTGCCTGAAACTGATTTCTATTTGTCATGTTAATCACTAGTTAGCAATAATCCTCGAGTGTCCTGGTGTCCGTATAATACAGAGCTTAATTAATACCTGCAGATTGTCGACTTTTTTTCCTACAGTCGAATACTATCCTAAACTTAACCTTTTCGGCTGAATTGTCCTTTGGCTGTAGGAAAAGTGCTTTACCGCGATGCACCGCACCTTTGACCTTCTTACATACCGGTAACCGGTGGATCTGCCGGTCCACGTATAAGCAGTTTGTTCAAGTATTCAAGCCTTATAATCTCAGACCATTGCTGCACCTCTGCTTAACATCCGAGATGCAAAAACTACACTCGCTTCTGTTGATTAGGCAACAGCACCGAATCTGTAGTCCGTAATACGAATCCATCAATATGCCGAATACTTGTTCTTACTCAAAGAGAACACACTGTGGTAAATCTGGCATCAACAGAGTAATCCCTAAACATACCCGGACATGGAAGGAAATACTATAACTTGTATAAGATACCCATCACCATTCAACCCAGCACACTTCTCATTCATCCGATATCCATGCCTCTACAACAACCTCGTATCAATAACAGTTACCACCAACTCATTTCCAACGCTTAGTCTCACAATCACTCCTATGCGGGCTTTATGTTGTCTCGGCCACATCACCGAACTTATCCCGATTTATAGACTTTACCGTATATTAGTATTTTAACCAACATTCCCTTTCAAAAAATTCGAGTTTAAACCACATACACCCCGAAGGCACCTCTCCCATAATCGGGACAAGTCAAAGTCCAAAACTCTGCCTGTGAGTTACCGGTTCCTGCATTTTAACCAACATTCTCTTCCCGCGAATTTGGGTTTAAACCACAGCGACAAAGTGCACCTCGAAGGGACCTCTCCAATAAACGGGACAAAACAAAGTCCGAAAGAAAAAGTCAGTTTATAATCCCGGCAGACTGGAGGTATTGCACCTCTTTTCCTCGGGATTGTATCAAGAAGAGGGAAGATCATCAAGATCGTAACATGCCCCGGGGATATAAAAAATTGTTGGAAAACAAGTTTACATCTGCATGCTTCATATTTAATCCAACTCATCCGAATTTCGTTAGTTCTCCTTGAGGTAAAAGTCTCTGGGCTACAAGCACAGCTTCATAACTTACATAATTTTAGACTGAGGGAATGTTTAGCTATGTTTTTTGGAAGACTATTGCTCATGACCCCATTTGTAATGTGTGGTTCTATCATCTATGTAGTTTTTCTCCCTATTGGTCTCCGACATTAGGAAAATATAGATTTCCGTTTTCGCTAGCTTAACATTTAGCCTTCATTTCGTACTGAATATTATTGTAATAGACTTGCCAAATCCTTCATCTGTTAAGGTCTTTGGCGCGGTTATCGAGAATAACTGTCTCAAACTTTATTAGTATGCATTCTGAACTGAATGTTTGATTAGAAGAATTGCCTCTAATCCTGCATATTATCTGTATAAAGTTCTATTCAGAAGGGAAGTAGGACTTTATGGGACACAATAATATATATAGTCAGAATCATTAGCCCCAGATTTGTTCTTTGATTTCCGCTATCATAATTAATCTCGAGTGAAAATTGTTAATCAGAGTAATATGCAATAATTTACCCAGTTTGGATAGTCATATTCTATTTACGATGACCACTGTGAAACTAGTTCAAAATTTCGGGAATAGGATCCATTTTCAAACCAGAAATTAATGTTTTTCTAAGAGAAGCGAGCTGTCAGAAATAGCTGCACATTGTTGGTCAGTCAGAAGTTATTCCTGAAGGATTATTCTTCTATAAGAAAATTTATCAATTTTGAAAATTCTATAAAATTATTCTCTGATCGAAACGATTTGATCTTTCAAGTATCTGTAAATAAGTGCCTCCAGAAAGATGACTGTTAGAAAGTTCTAGAATTACTTTAAAACTGAGTACGGGATATGGCATATATACATAAATACTCTGCAAACGTTTACAGTGGTTATACCTGGAGTAACTTGTCTCATCAAGTGCATGCAAATCACAAGCTGAGATCGCGATTAAAACATAGACCAGTATGTTCTACTATGTTGGTTATTGGTTGTTTAGTTTCAAAAAAAATGCAACAACATTTAAGACAAAATAAATAAAAAACTCCATTGACCATGTTTGTATAAATGAATGGATTTATTTCAGTTGCTTAACGAAAACAGAAGGGGGCCTCTACTGATGCTGATGTTGCTGCTGCATATAGCTGTTGTTGTATGTTTCTGGCTGATGTTTAAGGCTGCTGCTGCGATTGGCTGCCACAGACGACAACTTCAATTGATTAAAAATTTTAATTATGACCAAAGAAAAACCAAAACCAAACAAAACTACAGCCAAAGGAACAAAGGAGTTTGAGAGTTAAATACTAACTGACTTATTTTATTTGTAAGAGGTTTTCTTTTTTTTTTTAAAAAACTCATGATTTTGTTAAACGTAAGTATGGAAAATGTTGGTGTGTGTATTTACGCCCACCTGAAGTATAAATATTGTATTCTTTGGTTCTTTTTTTCTTTCTCAAAATTAAGACAGCCAACATGATTTATGATTTTCAATATGAAATTCACTATAAACTACATTCAAACTTTTTTCAAAATCAGTATAAACATTTTCCAACAAAAACAACAACATATAGAAAATCAAATTTTAATAATAATTTTTAGTTTCTATAAACTTTCTAATCTTAACAAATTTGTCCAGCTATAAATCTTTTAAAACTATAACAACAACAACTTCAAACACTTCAAATGTCAATCAAAATTTACACTAACACTTTAATAGAAAAAATCCTAGAAATTGAAAAATCTCACGCTTTTAAATTAAATTTTCAAGTAACCATATTAAAATCAAAAAGAAAAACACTCTTTTACACTCCTATAACAACAAAATCCTATTGAAATTTCAGGCATGTGTTGGTATCATTACTCTGTAAAGACAAGTACTGCGATCACTGTTGATCTCTGATGACAACTGCTTAAAAGTCATTGAAAAATCGATCAAAAATTGACAGCAATATGTCAAACAATTTACATACTCATATTCACTACTTACCCACACACACATCTTAATTTTAAAAACACACATTTAAATAGATTTACATGTTCTCTCAAGTGTTCTTTCTTGTAATTGCGCCATAAAAAATTACATCTTGTTTCATGTTCTCTAGGAAAAAAAGGGGGAACCGTAATCTAAATTTAGTTTAAAATATTTATTCATCCATTGATTGAATATTTTGAGAATTTAACACAACAGACACATTATTTTTATTACCAGATGTTTGAGAAAATAAAAGTGTTCTGGAAGACATAAGACTAGAAGTTGTGTTAAATGTTTATATTTTGTATGGGACAATAGTGATTGTCACAAATGTGTGAATTGATTTATTTTTGGGGATCGTTTTTTAGGGTTGATCTCTCTATACAATGAGGTAAACTAAAGTTAAATCATCTTTATTATTTGTAATATCTTCTGTAGGATTCGTTGAATCAAATCTAAAATATCCATAAAGATTTCAGTTAAGTACTTACACTAACTTACTTAAGATAAAGTTATAATGAAACTAGTCCAATGTTTATCTATGAACTAGATTTGGTTAGGTTGATAGGAGGATGTATGTATCCACATCAAATCCGAAGTAATACACTTAGACTACTATCGATCCTTTTTATGGAAAATGTTTATTGGTAGAAACAAAAATCTTTTATAGTTTTCACTAAATGTATTACCGATGTTTAGAAACTCAGTTTCTTGGACCTAATACCAAAGAATTTTCCAATCAGTGTTTGTGAGGGATATTTGGATCTAATTTTGGTGAAAGCCTGACAATGGCAGCGAAATTGCTCCAGAGTTTCATTGTCCTCTCAACATGCTCTTCGCTCGTCTGAATCCGCACGACCAATTTTGTATAGCTGTGGCCATAATCCTGTGTGTCCACTCAGATACGTACCACCAAACTAATCTCAGACTTTTTCATTTTGAGGAGGCTTCTCGTTATGGTCACAGCATACGATCTTTGTGGTTCTACCCACAGGTTCATTATTCCAGAAGGCCCTATTAGATTTTTCTCACCCATATTTTGAATTCTGCTCTCGTTGCATCAAATGGTTTTCCGTTCATCAGGTTAAGCATCTCGAGCTTCCTTTAAGCTATTACATTTGCTCATTTTTATTATAATCCAATTTACATATTCCGTCATTGCACAGATATCTGCCTATATGCTAGAACTGTGAGTACGTAAACAGTGTTATCTCTATTTCTAGATCTTCAGAATAGAACACCAACTTAAATCCATCCATATAGCAACGGACTCCTACAAGTATTTGCCGTAATGTTTGAAAATTACATTCTGTCTGGGATCAATGTTTTAAAGTTCCCTACATATTATGTGCCTGGTCTGAGAATGGGCACCTCCGATGATTGTGTATAGCCTTCCAATGTATCCAATATTCATTGATAACATGTCCTATAATGCTTTTGGTCAGTATAAAAACACCTTCCTACCAGTATCATGGCTTTACATGAATACAAAATCTAAAAGACTCAAGGAAGCTCTCAAGTACTAAACCGATGGAGTATCGAAAGTGGTCTTTACATAAGTCCGAGTAAAACTGGTCTTGAACTTTATACTAGACTAGGTCGTATTATTTCGACTGAGTCGGTTGTTAAACCGAATCTGTTTTATGGAATCTTTTTTTGGTGGAAAACACTACATAGAAACTAGGGTTGCTTACATTGTTCTAAGTACATTCGTAATTCAGCTCTGGATGGATAAGGAACTTTGCGCGTCATTAGGATTTTGGTGGAGGCCAGTAAACTCAGGAGCGGAGTTCGGGAGTTCCAACTTCCTATACTTTTGTATATCTGGATGGATAAGGAACTTTGCGCGTCATTAGGATTTTGGTGGAGGCCATTAAACTCAGGAGCGGAGTTCGGGAGTTCCAACTTCCTATACAAAAGTATAGGTCGGATTGGCAGTTCTTGGATCTTTTATGCGTAAGCCGTAATTCGTGATGGCGTTATGAATATTTCGAGGCCAAATAATTACTCTTTAGTGGTATCATACTGTTAAGTGAGCAACTTGAAATCAAAACCAAACCAATGTACTAAGGAGAATGTCAATCTCTGAGAACAACATCAGTTCAAGTTCTCTATTTGAGATGATAAACTAGATTCTCACTGACTTATTATCCAGAAAATTAGCACCAAACCATGGATATAAATGAACGGTTCCAAAAAAGGAGAACGGGTTGGAGGTTTTACTTTACTTTGCAGTCCACTACCAACCAAAATGAATATCGAATATAGATAAGCTCTTTACTCATAGTCAAACTGCAATGAAATCCCTGGTAGTTGTATACACTACATTACTGCTAGCCCAAGAATGCCAGGCATCCTAACCAGGATAGCAAGATATTCAACTATCGTATTTATGGACATGAGTTAGCGACGACGAAAGCCCCAATGCCCGTTGGGACAGGCAAACGACAAATAGACAAAATGTTCTATGAACTTCCTCAGACCAAATGGAGCATCGAACGACCTTACATCATTACCAATGCTGCTTAAAGACAGTACGGTATATCTCCTAAATTTATACTTAAGAATATGTCTCCCCAAATTAAATTACTGTTATTAGCGGGCACAGTATACTAGAGAACCATGCAAGAAGACTTGATTTACCCTATAATGGCTTCTGAAAAATCTGTAGAAGAGGAGGAATCCATTGATCACCTTCTTTGTCATTGTCTATCAAAATTTCTGTACTATTCCCTCAATTCTCTTCTGCTTTTATTATCTTTACTTATAACACAAAGGGACCAATAGGACTCTTTTGTACTCTCCACTCTAGAAACAAATCCATACCTAGAAGCATTCCAATGTTTTACTTTTCTTGAAATTTTCAATTTTGTATTAATTTTTAAAAGTTTCTATTAGAGTTTCAACAACTTCTACCATCTTTCATCATAACTTATGGTACTAACGACTACTTAAAAATATTCGTTACTTTTTTACAAAATATTACTAAAACATAAATTTCACAAATCACTTGTTCCTATTGCCTCCTATATCTAATAAGTAAAAAATCGTCTGGCTGTCCACAGTGACATAGATAATAATAATTTTCACTCTTTATTTTCAAGTGAATATATCAATTTATTTCATTCATCAAGCAACCCCCTTTACCTGGGAACATGGCTGTTATCATAAATGACATAAACATTTCCATTTAGTTTAACAAGCCTCATAAATTCCACGATAAATGGCACATTTAGAGGTGAACACCAAAAACACTTGAAAACAATAATGAAGAAAAGTAAGAAACTGAAAAAAAGGTAGCACCCAAAAACAAAAACCAACAATTAACCAAAAATAAATAATTATGTTATAAAAATGCTTTAAATTTGAAAATTAGTCATAAATTTATCAAAATCATAGAGAAAATTTCCCTCAATAAAAAACTAATAAGGGATCCAAAATACACGAACAAAAAAAAACACACAAATAAAACTGAAAGAAACATGAAAATTATAAATAAACTTCCACGAACAAGAGATAAAAATCGTATTAAAAAAAATACTTGTAAATGCGTTAAAATTGCTTAGAAAAAAATGAAATATATTTAAAAAGATGTTGTTGGATTTTTTTATTAAATTGTTTTGAAAAGAAACTAAAAAACAGAAGCATTATTTTTTTTATAATAAACTTTAAAAGAATTATGATCTAATTCGAAAGAAACCACCCAAAAATATTTTTGTAAATTTTTGAAATAGAAATATCAGGATTGTTGTTGTTGTTGCTGTTGTTATTTTGTGTTTATAAAGATTAATTAAGTTACACTTTATGTTTTATGACTTTTATGATTTGACATTAATAATATGAAGTATGGATGCTTGTCCATGTGTGTGTGTGTTGTTTTTTTAAATTTATTTCTTAAAATTAAAATAGTTTAAATATGATTTTATTAAAATATAAAGAGAAACAGTGATGTTTTTTTGAAGAAACTGTAACGAATTCTTAATACACTACAGCATTTTCGAGGTTCCCTACTTTTTTAAAGAAAAAAACAAAGAAAATTCAAATTTAATGGAGAATGTTTATTATCATTTGAAAGGACATTCTTTGGCATTTATTTTTTGAAGATTATGTCTATTAAATGTTGGCCGTTGCTACGTCGCAGATGGTCCATCCGTTGAGTCCAATTTTCGATGACTCGTTCGAGCATTTCGACTGGTAACTGGCGGATGACACGCGTGATGTTTTCATCCAATATAAGCGGTGTTGTCCGCATAAACTTTAGACTTTACATGTCTCCACAGGAAAAAGTCTAACGGTGTGATATTACAAGATCTTGGTGGCCAATCGACCGGCCGAAAACGTGAAATTATGTTCTCACCAAAATGTTCTCTCAATAAATCCATTGATTGGTGCGATGTGTAGAAAGTGGCGCCATCTTGCTGAAACCAAATGTCACCGAGATCACGAGCTTCTATCAAATAGTATCAAATAGTCGGTTACCATGGCACGATAACGGTCGCCATTGACGGATACGTGCGCGCCGGCATTATTTTCAAAAAAATATGGACCGATGATTTCACAGGCCCACAAACCACACCAAACCGTTGTTTTTTCTGGGTGAAGTGGCAGTTCTTGAATCTCTTTAGGCTGATCTTCGTTCCAAATGCGGCAATTTTGTTTGTTTACATACCCATTGAGCCACAAATGGTCCTCATCGCTAAACAAAATTTGCTTCGAAAAAGTTGGATCTTCTTGGAACTTTTCAAGAGCCCACGGCTTCAGTTGTGAAATGCCAAACAATACTAAACAAAAATAACATCACAGCATGACACGACTCACACTTGATTTGTCAAAATGCGGATTTAGTTGAATCAAAGTTTGATCGTCTCTTGTTTTCACGATCATAGACGATACCATCACCCCATATGACCAAAAAGTCTTCCGACGACAGATAAATGAACGATCTTCATTCATTACCTAGCCTGTTCTCCATGAATCGAGCGCCTTCCAAAAGCGAGATAAACAGGATTGATACTTTCATGGTTAAAATATGGTTAAAATAGCAGTTCAGTTTTTTGAGAGTTCTCGTTCATGAAACGAGCGAAAAGTGAGCCGATACGCATGTTGGTTTGTGGAACACACCATTTCCCAAAAAAAAACAAATAACACCTTTCGTTTCCACCTACTCAGTCTGTCCATCTGGTCTGCAGAAATTAAAAACCAAGACGGAAATGCATAGGTTAGGTTGATAGCCCAATATCGGCCCTTCTGTGCGCTCCTTTTCATGGAAAATGGTTGAAAGTGAAAACAAAAACCTTAAGTAGTATTCACTGAATACAAGTATTATTGTTCGATGTTCAGAAACTCAGTTTCTTGGACGTAATTTCTAAGAATTTTCCAGTCAGTGTTCGTGAGGGATGTTATATCGGGAATAATATCACTCCCAAGATATTTTGATCAAATTTCGACAGTCGTTCGTCGATGACAAAGATAGTGCTCCAAAGTTTCACTGTCACCACCGTTTCATTATTCCAAGAGGCCTTATGGGATGCTCTCACCCATAATTTTAATTCAGGCGTCATTACGTCGAATGGTTCTGCGTTCGTCAGCTTAACTACTTCGAGTTTCCTTTAAAGCTCGTACATTCGCTCTATCGTAGCCGATAACTCCCGAGTGGCCTGGTACTCATATGATGTAAACCTTAACTCTAAAGGAGTATTTGGTTAAAACTTTCTTAAAATATGGTCTTAGATTGCCTTCTGGATGTCGGTAAATATGTTACGCATTCCGTTATTTGATCTAATGTTCCGTTGGACCATGATATTCTATCTGGGATCAGTTGAACATTGATTGTAATATTAAGAATTTCCTTTCAGTGCATCCAATTAGGTCCCAATTAATCTAATTATCTAAATCATCGACATCGTCGGTGTTTGAATTGACGTCACTGTTATAGATACGGAGGCTAATAGTATAGATTGAATAACATGTGTTCACTGCAGACTTTTTCTTAAGGGTCCCCGGGGTCATGTTATCTTGAGGAAAGACCGCATCTTGGTGCTATTGCAATCCCAGGGAAAAGAGGTGCTATATCCTCAAACTTTTCTTGGAATGATTTGACATGGGATCGAACCAGACAACCTCATAATCTGGTACCATGGGAACCTGTAGCCCAAAGGGCATAGTTTCGGACGTTGTCTTGTTCAGGTTATTGTAGAAGTCCCTTCGTGATGCACATGGTGGCTGTGGTTGAAACCCAAATTCGAGGGAAGAGAATGTTGGATTCACGGTAAAGTCTATAATTCGGGATAAGTTCTGTTACCGAAGTCAAAAGATATCCAACATAGGAGTGACTGTGGGACTAAGCGTTGGAAATAAGTTGGTGTTAAGTTTATATAATACAGGATGAGTGAGTGTGTCGGATATCGTTTTTAATGAGTGTATCGGATGAATGAGAAGTATGGCGGGTTGAACTCCTTTCTCTCGCTGTAGCGTTAAATACCTTATTCACCTTTCTAAGCAATCATATAAGAGCGTAGACATGACAATCATTTGAAGGAAGACAAAATATAACGCTTTGAGTGAAACTCTACAATATATACAGAATCTTCAATTCTGAACGATTTCGATCTACTAGAAATATCGTTGACTGAAGAATTTAGCAGTACCATTAGCACCTATGGAACATCCAATATGATCTAGTAATAGAACTTTCAAAAGTGTCATATTGTCCATGGACATAGTGGCAAATTAATATATTGGGCAATCTGTTTAGGATTTAAGATTACTGCTACAATTAGTCCTATGTTGCATTTTAGAATTCTTTATAAAAGGATAATGGATAGCCGGCCATGGTCTTTGGCCTAGCGGAGAGGTTTTCACATCTAGTGTATTTCAAATACCGGCTTCGCTACATACAGATACATTTGAATGTGTCATTATAGACACTATGACACTTATTGGTGTGTTATGACATTGGATATTATGGCACGGCATCTACATATATTTTGACATTAGATATGTAGGGTACAAACACTTCATGTATGTATGCATCTTCTCCTTTTGTTTTTTATTATTCTATCCTACTGTCTGTTTAAATTAGTTTAGGTGCCACCATTTGTTTTAAGGCGTTCAATCAATCTTTTTCCCCAAAATCAAGAAAAATATAAAAAAACATAAAAAAGAAGAAGAAGGCATATCAACAAACAAAATACAACAATAAAAGAAATAAAGGGAATGAATAAAAAAAAACCAAACCAAACTATACCATAGCCCATGTCACATTTTTAAAATTTCACATAAATCTTCACACTCTAACGTACACTGACATGTCAGCGTGATTTAAATGTGTGTTATTTGAAAATAATTTGAGCACATCAGAGCGCTGTACAGTACGCGTGCGTCTTAAGTCACGACTTTTTGTGGAAGCGTTACTTCTTCTTATTCTTGGCATTTAAAAGTGAGAAGGAATTAAATGCGCACACTCGCACCACTTCACGCAACAATTATAGAAAAACGTCATACAAAATTAGCTATGCCACGTTTATAGACAAGAATAAACAAATAAACAGTTAACGTTTTCAGTGTAAACGTTATAAGCCAATGCAATAATATTCATAAACATTTTTGGACATCTTGATAGATTTCATTGGAATAATGTTTGTTTTTAATTAAAATATTTTTGACATACTTATAAAACAAATATTTTATTGATCTTTTTAATCAATTTATGACTTGTTGCGAGTGACAAGGATTCGTCGTACGTTTGCGTTTTATTAAAATATTATTTCACGGATTTAAATGATTAATTGTTTGGAAATTTTAAAGTTATTAGATAAACTTAGAATGATCTAATGCAATTGGAATATCGAAACTTAAGCTTTCGAAGGTATGATAATACAGATATCTTAAATACACACATATGTATATGTATGCAGATTAGGGTGGCCCCAAAAAGGTCGATTTGCTCTCCACAAGTAATGTTTTTCCTGACGTCAATATTTGATGAGCTGTATTAAAGGATAAAAAGGTTATTTATGCTGAAATTGTGAAAAATCCTTCTAGGTCCTCCCGTTCAGCATCTATCGTGTTTGAACAGACTTACATAACTAGATCGTCTCATATTCTAATATGATTTCCGAAGATGTGTACTCTCGAGGGTCTACGACCAATATTTTGAATTGTTATAAATGGAATGATAAAATCAATATACCCTTACTTTTTAACGTTGGAGTAAAAACATTGAGTGTAGTGTTCTTATTTGTCTGTCCGGAAGTCGTTTGTATGATTCCCACCAGAGACTCTGATAAAAGAGAGCACAAAAAGCCTAGGTATAATTATTGGGAGCTAATGTAGCGTACATTCTCCGTGCACTATTATACATGTTGTTAACAGTTCATAATTTGGGGTTGAACATAGAAGTCGGAACAATTTTCTGAAACAATACTGATTCAGAGAACATTTTCCGTGAGGTCCACATTCAATCTCCCTTTTTATAAAGGCTGGAGTCCCGTTGTACGTGCATATGTATGATAGGTGCAACTAACTCAGGTACAGATGCCAACCTTTGTTATGCTTTTGTTTTCGAATGTCCGGCTCTGATTAGTTTCTCTTTAGCTTAATCTGACATCCACAACAAAAGTCGCACTTTTACAACCACAGGGTATGGTGTTAGATGACTCCCCTCCTCCTATTTGTGTGCTTGCACACATACGCAGATGCCAATATGTGCTCATGGTTCGAGCACTTTACTTAATTGCTTAAGCTATATAATCTCTGTCTAATGCTCAATTTCCGAGAGGCAAAAACATCACTTTACAACCACGCAGATGGAATGGTCTCTGTTGATTCGGCAACAGCACCTAGAGATGTAATAGGTAGACTGAAATAAGAATCCTACAAATAAGCCAGGGCAAGGAAAGACAAGGAATATTCAAAGGAATCATTTGTATAAGATACCTTACATCCATCACCATTCAACCCACACTTCTCATTTGTCCGACGCATTCATTTAGAAAAACATTCGACACACTATAGGTATACGGAGGATTGAGGCTCGCATACCCCTACATCCATCCCGTATCATATACACTTGATACCAACTCATTTCCAATGCATAGTCCCACAGTCAATCCCAAATTATAGACTTTACCTAAATTTGGGTTTTAGCCATAGCCACCACATGTACCCCGAAGAAACCTCTCTATACTTCCGTGGTACCAGATTGTGTGGTTCTCTGGTTCAAATCATTCCAAGGGAAGACCGAGGATAGAATTGATCAACCCCAGTTTATAGTCCCGGCAGCACCTCTTTTCCCCCGAATTTCACTAACACCAAGATGAGGGAAGATCATCAAGGTAACATGCCCCTGTGTGGTTTGAGGAGTAACTGTTATCATTTCGGCAACTGTACCGAACTTATCACAAATATATATTTCACCGTGCATCAGTCTTTTAACCAATATTCTCTTTCCTCGATTTTGGTTTTAAAACATATAGATTCAAGCATACATAAGGAAAGTCAACGACGCTGGATCTCGTGCATATAACCACCTAATATAAAAGCGATTATGGCCCTCCATTTTTCCTCGACCTTTTTCCCTTTCTTCGATATTCAAAGGCTTTGTGAGGTCTGCCTGAGAAAGTCTTCTCATTGGCCTCGCCAACATTCTTTCGTTGGAGTGTTTGTTGGTCAATACATGTTGAGTCACCTATCAAAACCGAAAATTTCAACTGCTTAATCGTGGGTACAGAAGCTTCACTAGTACTTAGATCAATGATCTCCGCTGAATATTCGAACTTTATTTCCCTTGATTAAGAATATAGATCCACTTTTTTTCAATTTGACATTTCAATTAAAAGAGAAAGTTTAGTTTAGGAAGATTAAGATAGAGGAGAGAACAACTTTCTTTCCTCTCATTTGTTTCGAAACTCCTCAAACGTACATTGGAAACTCTAAAAAAAACCTTTTTGCAATATTTTGAGACACTAAATATTCCTGTACAATTTGCTAATGAACTTGAAATAATATCAATATTATAAATTACATTTCTTAAGAAAACATCACTATGAATAAAGTACTTTAAAACCATAATCACTACAAAATTTTCTCATTTGATTGTGTCAGTAAATTAAAAAAGAAAACTACATGAAAATACATTGCTTTTTCCATTTCCCGAATACCTCCCTCTCATTAAAACTTCAACAAAATCCGGGAACTGCACTTGAGCTTATTTGTTTGTAATTTATTGTTTCTTCTACTTTTCTCAAAATGTTTAATATTGAAATTTTGCAATCCTTGCAACATTTTGTTGGTTGTCTTCAGACATTAAATCATTCCTTGTTACAATTGTTAGTTAGTGGTGTGTTAATATTGCTATTGTTACTTGCAACAACAGCAAGAACAAGAGAAAAAACTAAAACTCCTTTAAGATGTTGATTTAATATTTGTCTGTTTGTTTTGGTGGGGGAGAAACAAGATAAACGGCCAGTCAAGTCAACCAGACAGACAGACGGACAGACATATAAAGATAGACAATTATTTCATTTGGTATGTTGTAAGTATGTATGTATATGTATCTCTTGAAGTATATAAATATTTACTTACATTTTATAAGCTGCATAAAGATGGATGATGTTGACTTATTGAACACAAGTACAAATTGTCTTTGTTGTCATTTTGACTTAAAATACTGGTAAATTGCAACTAATTCTTCTTGGTTTATTTTAGAAAAATTGTTTATTATATTAAATGTTTTCTTGTAGTTTCAAAATAAAGATAGTAAGACAATAGTAGTGACATTTTAAAGCTTCAAAATGTTCATAGGACATGATGTTTTTTTTTTTTGTTGCTCTAAGGAAAAATTAATTGTCGGGCAACTACTTATTTCGACATATTTACATAATATGTTTTAGTTTAAATTAAAATAATGCTAAGTCCTTGAATTTGTCTATTTATCGGACCAGGTCGATTTACTAAATGGACCTTTTATGCATTGTATAGAGTTTATTATGGATGTTTATGTTCAGATTCTAAAATGTTTTCCTGTTTACAGCATAGGTGCTCAGTTTTTAATCGTGCTGCTATCGGTTGAATATAATAAATAATAAGCTCTTACAATCGACTATATTGGCCAAAAGCTCTTTTAACGTAGTTATTTTGTTGACACATACCAGCTATTTAATATATATAACCCCAAAGAAACATATTTGAAAGCTCTACTTTGGTCCATTTTGGTGTCGGCTATGAATTTCCAAATTGATAATAACGAATTTAATAATTACGAGGAAGCCAAGAAGAGTTTGGGATCTTTTAATTTGCGTTACCAATATGTGTGAGGTAAATTGCTGAGTTCTAACAATTGAAAATGCGAACAAGAATAATCCAGGTTCGGTCTAAAAGCCAATCACGATTACATTTTCTCTGACTTTCAATCAGTATATAATCAGAGCAATCCGAATAAAGTCTCCGTGCGTTCAACAACACAGAACTTGTTTTCAAACTTATCTGGAATATGTTTCTGATGAAGAGTATTGTCACGTGGACATCCCCCCCTGGGCCAGTTACATTGATGAAAAACCCCATCTTAATGTGACTGCAATTCCGGAGAAAAGAGGTTTTACCAATACCTCAAGTCTGCCGAGACTATAAACTGTTGATGATCAAATGTATCCTCGGCCTATCCTTGGTATGATTTGACATTTGGTCGAACCAGAGAACCACATAATCTGGCGCTACGAGTGGCCAGTTGCCTGCAGGACTTTGTCCTGGCTGGTCAGTAGCTTGAGGTTCCTTCGAGATCTAGTGGCTCAGGTTTAAACCCAAATTCTCGGAAATAGAATGTCGGTTAAATGACTGATGCCTGCAGGACTTTGTTCTGGCTGGTCAGTTGGTTGAGATTCCTTCAGGATCTAGTGGCTGTGATTTATACCCAAATTTTTGTGAAGAGAACGTCGGTTAAATGACTGATGCACGGTGAAATCTATAATTCTGACTGAGATACTCCACAAAGGAGTGACTATGGGACTAAGCGTTGGAAATGAGTTGGTGTTAAGGTTATATGACACAGGATGAATGTAGGGGTATGTGGGTCTTCCATCGCCCGTATATCTAGAGTGAGTGTATCGGATGTTGTTCTCTAATGGTAATGTAATGTCCAATTGAATGAGAAGTGTGCTGGGTTGAATGGTGACGGATGAAAGGTATCTTATAGAAGTAATACCATTGAATTTTCCTTCCTTATTCAGGGAGAACTCAGTTCCCTCTGAGTAAGAACAAAGTCCTCGGCTTACTTAATGGATTCATGTTTCGGTCTACCGAATACGTCTCTAGGTGCTGTTGCCGACTCAACAGAGGCCATCCCATTTGCTTGGTAGTAAACGGAAGTGATTTTCTTACATGTCGGAACTTAAGCAACGGGGCAGCAATGGTCAGAGATTAGAGATTTCGAGCACTTGAGAAAAGTTCTTGCACATGGACCTGCAGAAACATATACAGAGATTGCCACCTGCTTGTAAGAAACACAAAGTAACAAAAGCTCACCCTCCGGGTGAAATAGACCCCATTCGTGTCACGAGGACTCCCCCGGAGGCATATTACCTTGACAAAAGACCCCATCTTGGTATAATTTAAATCCCTGTTGGTTTAGGTTCATTCGGGATCCAAGTAGTAGCCATGGTTTATATCCAAATTCGATTTGATTCACGGTGAAGATTTTCAGTTTCTGTTGTCGTTCCTAGTTTCTAGGAGCGAAACAAAACACAGGGTAGGCTGTGGAATAAAATTTTGGGGATGAGCTGATAATGCAGAGATTGAACGCTGGAATGATTTTTGACTGTTGGGTACTTGATGTATCTAATGGAAGTTTTGGAGTAGATGGAATTGTCGGAGGAGACGGAAGTGTTGGAAGAGTATGATGGATGGAGTGAGAAGATTGAAGCGATGTTAGGAGTGGTGAAGTGAAGAGAATTGTGTGACCACCACCACCACGTTAGTATGATGGTTTTTGGGTGGTTTAGTGGAGGATGTTTAATTTTTGTTTTATCGGCAATTTTCTTTCATGGTTGGATGTGTTTCCTTTCATCATGCTCAGCATAAAGCAGTAGGTCCTAATACTGAAATAAGTCGTGTTAAGTTGTCTCTAGGTGCTGTTTCTGATTCAACCGTGCCATCTCAATGGTGTGGTTGCGCGGGCTGTAAGAGGTTAAGGAATGCACTGGAATGGGTCATTAGATGGTGGACTTTGTATTTTAATTAATGCCATCTTTCGTGTCATCAAATGGGTGGTCGTCACCTTCTGGCTTGAGAAACCAGAAGATGGACTTTACCTGATATTGGGGTCGCCCCTTCTATTAGATCAGCAATTGCTTTCCCTATTGGGTTATGCATTGGTATTGATCTCATGCTGTCTGTCATTCCGCAATGGGACTTCTATGTCAAGAGTTTAGATAGGTCAAGTGCTTGAGCAAGGTGCTTGTGCGGTGACCGGCAGAACCATGTTTGAAGAATTACCACCTGAGGGTTCTTCATTGAAGGCATTCAGGGGCGAGAGGTTGTCCATTCTACCCATTGGATGAGAAAGACCACCATCACCACGTTAAGCACATTGACATTCTTGTCAACCCATCCGCGCGGTTGTAAATGGAAATTATGTTTTTGAATGTCGGAAGTTAGGCAACGGAGAAGTAATGGTCAGAGATGGTGGCGTGTTATAATGTCAAGTGACATAATGCCCATAGACTTTATGACACACCATAAAGCGACATAATGTCCATGGACATTATGTCAATTTTTTAGAATGTCATAATGTCCATGGATATTGTGACGATTTTAAAACAGAAATGTATTAGAAAATTTGTTTACAATTTAAGAAAGGGACAGGACACACTTATCCCGAAAAGAATTGGTCCTAAATTTGGTATATGTTGCATTTTGGATTCCTTTAACAAAGGTGTCCTGGATAGGCGGCCTTCGGCCAGGCGCAGGTGTTTTAAACCCTGGAGTATTTCGAATACCAGCTTCGCTAAATTAAGCATTTTTTGACAAATGGACTCTTAGAAATCCATGGACTTTATGTCGCTTTGCTCAAGGACTTTGTGACACTTTTGAAATTGTCGTAACGTCAATGGACATTATGACTCAATTTAGTGTGTCATAAGGTGTATGGACATTATGACACTGGTCATTATGTCACGCCACCTCAGAGGTTCGATAGCTTGAGTATTTGAGCAAAGTACTTGTACCCTGATTTTTGATAATCAGGGAATATTTTCATAATTTCTCAATCAATGGCATTATCGAACAAACACGGCTCTGATAACCATGAACAAACTTCTAATTGTTGAAATCCTTCCAATGATCATTAAGCTATAATTATGAAACTTTGTGAATTAGATCTTGAATAAAATTTGGCTTCAGTAAGATGACGCACCATGTAACATTGCTAAACAACCCATAGAACATTAAAGCACTAAATTTTTCAAAGAATCCATAAACTTTTGGATAATCTATAAATTAGTAAAGGGTTTAGATGTTTTCAGAAACACCGTTTAGCACTTTAAATTTCTAAAATTGTTCTCAGTTTTTTAACTTCCTCTGCTACGATTAGCATCATTTACAACAAATCTTTAATAGCTACAGAATGTTACATTTATATTGATTTATTTGTTTTACGCCACTTATCATTGACGCATGGATGCGGATGCTGATTCTATTGATGGATTCATGTCATATGAATAAAGAATACTTTTAACAAAATCGACACATCTACGATGACACTTAAAATAAACAATTAAAATTCATGTAAAAACTATTTTACTTTTGTTTTTACGAGTACTTGTTGTAGACAAATTACACGAAGTATTAATTGTAAAAACGTGACTTTTTATTCTCATTCATATATACGTTTTAAAAATAATCAAATTAATTTGAAATAAACTCGTACAAATTCAAAAAACCGCTTTGTCAAATAACACACATCGGCGATTAGACAAATAAATATTCAATTTTAAAACAATTGACATGAATAGTGTGATTGAAGGCATTAATTGACTTCAGTTGTATGAAAATAAAACGTCTTTTAAGAATTGTACAACTTCCTTAAATAAACGTTGATCGATTGTAGATCTAGTTATCTAGTTGCTTGAGAGTGTGATTGCTTTCATGTTTTTGTGATAATTATTTTAAAATCTAACACTTGCATTATCAAGTTATTACAACAAGTTTAATGTTTTATATTAAAACTAGCATACCCTGGGTGCTTCGCTACCCTAACCAAAATTAAATACATACAAAATTTTGTTTACTTTTATAGAAAATTAAAATTGATTTAAAATTTTTTTTATGTTTCAGTTATTTACGGTCAATATCACGTGAATAAATTCGCATTCAGGAAGAATCTTGTATTTTTAGTTTCATTCGTTTAGCTTATTTAATCAAAAATTTTATGTTTCTGCGTTCAATATTATAGACAATTCAAAAATATAATTTGATGAATGAAAAAGTACCAAAAGTCCCTTTCAGTAGATTATCATTCACTAAGGTCCCTATATTTTAAATTTTATATTTCTATTTTTCGGAAAAACGAAAAAGTACAAAAATATCTCTCAATGAATTCTCATTTAATAAGGACCGTGTGTCATGTGTTCCGGTTAACCATTATAGAGAAACCAAAAGGTACCATTTGAAGAATGGAAAATTACCAAAGAGTACCCACTTTCAGAATATTATTCAGTCAAGACCATGTATGTTAAAATTTATGTTCCTAGGTTGAATATTTTAGAAAATTCAAAAAGTACCATTTATGAGATAAAAAGTACTAAAAAGTTCTCTCTTAAAGAATCTTATTCAATGAGGACCGTGTATGTTTAATAATCATGTGTTTTGAAATCATATTATAAAACAGAGTATCATTTGAAGAAAGAAAAAGTAACGAAAGCGGAATAAATTCTACCTTAGTGGTATGTACTAATAAAAATAGTACAATTTTCCCCTTTTCGCTTAGAAATATACTTCTTTTTAAATTAAATTTACAAAATGTTCCGTATTTAAATCTATATATCACAGATAAAACTCAAACGATTCAAATCTGCATTCATTTCTTCCAGAAAAATTGTGCTTTCAAAAAGGTACCAAACAATTTACTCGAAATTGGTCCTATATAGGCCTTAGTACTCGAATTCCAAAATAATATACTAATAGTTTATTTTGTGAGTAAATAAACTACTTTTTCAAATTTTATAAAAATTGGCTCTATGAGTTTGAATAAAATTAAATTTCAAGTTTTTTCCCTTTTTGGTACTTTTTTCCCCAGTGAAATAGCAAACATTTGGTTTCAATAGATATTACAGAGTTAGTCCGTAATTTAATAGGAATACTGCAGTAAATCGAAAAAGTTTTCTTAATGTGCTAAAAAAAGTGCCAAAAATACAGTCGTCTCCCTTTTACACCAAAAAAGGGCTGAATTTTAAGAAAGTAAGAAAGAGGTGTCTCCTAATTTGGGAGATATATTCAAAATATTTACAAAAATGTTATTTTGTTTATTAGTTAAAAAGTTATAAAGGGCAAAAAGAGGTACCAAAATCACATTTGTTACACATTTTCACCCTTTAAAAGTTCGAATTTCAAAAAAGTACCAGATACCCATCTGCTTATTTTAGGACTAGATACATTTGCATTTACAAATTTTCTTGTATCACTAATATTACGTAAGATAATTAGGAAAACCTGTCTTTCCCCTTTTTTTCGCTTTTTTACCCCTAAAAGTACAAATTTCCAAAAATCCCTCCTTAGTGGATCTACATAACCAAAAACACATCTACTGCCAAAATTACATGATTCTAGGTTCAGCCGTTTGGGCTGTGCGATGATTAATCAGTTTTATATATATATATATATATATATATATATATATATATATATATATATATATATATATATATATATATATATATATATATATATATATATATATATATATATATATATATGTCGATGATTACCACTGTTATAAGTACAGAGGTGTTGCCAGATATGAAAATTGTGATAACAAGAAATCGCAAAATCAAACTAGTTCCTGACATTTAGATACATAAGGTGAGGTGTTTAATTAATTCCAAATTAACTTAGTTTTTCGAAAAGAAAAGATGACTTGTCTCCTTGGTTCGGCATTGGAGTCAAAATTTCAAATCACTGGACTAGTTCCATGTTGGACAAATATGTAATTGGATTACTGTATTGTGTCACTCTACAAAAGAAGGTATTTACAAATTTGAGTAGATTGCTTAATTTCACAAGTAAATAACAGTGAATTAATAAATGTTCTACGTCTGGCCACTCAAAACTACACCTTAAAGAATCTTATCCTCCTGAGGAAAAACAAATCAGCGGCAATGGTTTGAACGAATTTCCGATGTATTTTGTGTTTCTTTCTTTTTTTTTGTTCTCTAATATTTTTCTGTTCTAATGTTGCTCTTTGTAATTTTTTTCTCTGTTCTCCTTATTTCCTTGGCCATGTTTTGTTTAAATGTTGAAAGCATGTAAGAACATGCATTTTTTAATGCATGTTGTTTTTCCCGTTTGTGTTAAATGATGATTTAACACATGTTTTGCAACGCGATCCTTTTTACAAAACAGGCCACTGTCCACTATATACTTTCACACTCATATTCAAAGGAAAAAGTATTCTTTTTAAATAGTTTACATGTATTCTAGGCTCATCCATTACGACTATAGGGTGTGGTCAAATTATTAGAGACAACTGAGAATGATTCAACTGCCGACGAAATTCCTTCCTCCAGTAACATTTGTAGTTAGAATGATATTTTATCCTTTCGGCATTCTTTTATTCACACAAATTTATTACATCTCACATACAGCTAGGAAATGATAATCATACTGTTCTAATCATTTGTTCTAGTTTGCGTTCTTGAATTCGAAATTCATAATATGTCATTTACTGACATTTACTTAACAACGTCCCATTATTCGTTCGACTTTTGTGTGTTTCTTACCTTAAAAATTTATTAAGAAGACTCTCAGAAAATATTAAAAAACTACTTATGGGTAGACAAGTCATGCAAAATTCTGTACCTTAGTACTTTTTCAATACTTTTTGATAACGAAAATACCGCAATGCTCACGACATTTTCGGTACTATCTCTTATTCGTAAACTTTGGATAAGTATTCCACATAGCAGTCAATATACCAGTCTAGTATATTCTAGTCTGTAATCTAGTTGAGCCTATAGTCTAGTCTATAGTCTAGTCTATAGTCTAGTCTATAGTCTAGTCTATAGTCTAGTCTATAGTCTAGTCTATAGTCTAGTCTATAGTCTAGTCTATAGTCTAGTCTATAGTCTAGTCTATAGTCTAGTCTATAGTCTAGTCTATAGTCTAGTCTATAGTCTAGTCTATAGTCTAGTCTATAGTCTAGTCTATAGTCTAGTCTATAGTCTAGTCTATAGTCTAGTCTATAGTCTAGTCTATAGTCTAGTCTATAGTCTAGTCTATAGTCTAGTCTATAGTCTAGTCTATAGTCTAGTCTATAGTCTAGTCTATAGTCTAGTCTATAGTCTAGTCTATAGTCTAGTCTATAGTCTAGTCTATAGTCTAGTCTATAGTCTTCTATAGTCTAGTCTATAGTCTAGTCTATAGTCTAGTCTATAGTCTAGTCTATAGTCTAGTCTATAGTCTAGTCTATAGTCTAGTCTATAGTCTAGTCTATAGTCTAGTCTATAGTCTAGTCTATAGTCTAGTCTATAGTCTAGTCTATAGTCTAGTCTATAGTCTAGTCTATAGTCTATAGTCTAGTCTATAGTCTAGTCTATAGTCTAGTCTATAGTCTAGTCTATAGTCTAGTCTATAGTCTAGTCTATAGTCTAGTCTATAGTCTAGTCTATAGTCTAGTCTATAGTCTAGTCTATAGTCTAGTCTATAGTCTAGTCTATAGTCTAGTCTATAGTCTAGTCTATAGTCTAGTCTATAGTCTAGTCTATAGTCTAGTCTATAGTCTAGTCTATAGTCTATAGTCTAGTCTATAGTCTAGTCTATAGTCTAGTCTATAGTCTAGTCTATAGTCTAGTCTATAGTCTAGTCTATAGTCTAGTCTATAGTCTAGTCTATAGTCCAGTCTATAGTCTAGTCTATAGTCCAGTCTATAGTCTAGTCTATAGTCTAGTCTATAGTCTAGTCTATAGTCCAGTCTATAGTCTAGTCTATAGTCTAGTCTATAGTCTAGTCTATAGTCTAGTCTATAGTCTAGTCTATAGTCTAGTCTATAGTCTAGTCTATAGTCTAGTCTATAGTCTAGTCTATAGTCTAGTCTATAGTCTAGTCTATAGTCTAGTCTATAGTCTAGTCTATAGTCTAGTCTATAGTCTAGTCTATAGTCTAGTCTATAGTCTAGTCTATAGTCTAGTCTATAGTCTAGTCTATAGTCTAGTCTATAGTCTAGTCTATAGTCTAGTCTATAGTCTAGTCTATAGTCTAGTCTATAGTCTAGTCTATAGTCTAGTCTAGTCTATAGTCTAGTCTATAGTCTAGTCTATAGTCTAGTCTATAGTCTAGTCTATAGTCTAGTCTATAGTCTAGTCTAGTCTATAGTCTAGTCTATAGAGTAGTCTATAGTCTAGTCTATAGTCTAGTCTATAGTCTAGTCTATAGTCTAGTCTATAGTCTAGTCTATAGTCTAGTCTATAGTCTAGTCTATTGTCTAGTCTATAGTCTAGGCTATAGTTTGGTCTATAATCTAGTCTATAATCTAGTCTATAGTCTAGTCTATAGTCTAGTCTATAGTCTAGTCTATAGGCTAGTCTATAGGCTAGTGTATAGTCTAGTCTATAGTCTTTGCAGGATAATTGACCACACACTGTAAACATATAAAGAGCAAAAAAAAAACAAGTTTTGATTTTTTTTAAATTATGTATTTGAAATTGTTTGCCATTTCACCACGCCTTGGTCTAAACTCATACATACGCTCCAAACATTCATTCCAGAAAAAAGTTGTATGCAAAGATACCGAGTAAGTGTTTCAACTTCAACATGATGTTGTATGCAGAGGAGAATGAAAAAAAACATTGTACATTTTCTTTTTATATTTTCATGAAAAAAAGGACACTTTTCTTTTAGTACAAACAACAGCCATTAGACAACACTACATATGAACTTGTACGAATGAGTATTTATACATGTTTGTTAACTACTACTACAACAACTACTTCTAATAAAAATTATGTATTTTATGTCCATTATTGTATATTCTCGTAAAACATTGTTTATAAGCAGTTATAGAAAAGAGTGGTAAATATAGAGCTAATAACTAGAAGAAGTACTTATTATGTCCTTTTGCAGGGGAGATTATTCAGCAGTCTTTTACAACTCTGCAGCTCGAGAAAATGTTTCCTTTTTATTCTTTAAGATTTTCCTTTATGTTCAAGTACTTGCATACAAGTATTTAATATATCGATAAGTTAAGGTGTTTGGTTTTAACTGTTGTAGTACTAAGTTGTGTGTAAAATAATGAAAAACTCCTTAAAACATGAGTTTTTTAGTGTACAATTCAGTAAATTTTATCTTTAAGTAGTTTTTCTTCGTTTATTTTAATCTTTTTGGTCTTTTATAAAACAATAACAAAAACAAATTTGTTCTTTTCTTGTTTATAACTTTTATGGTTTAATAAATTATAATAAAAGACAATTTTTTTTTTGCTGCTGTTGTTGTTATTGTACTATGATTTCGTTATTAGTTTTTAATAATGAACAGAAAAAAAAAATACACAAAGTACACAAGTAATTTTACACAAATTCACACTTATTTACAAGATTTTCAAGAATTTATTAATTTATATATTGTGTCTTGTTTACAGAAGTGTTGTTAACATAAATTTAATAAGTTTTGAATTACAAACGAAAAAACAACAAACAATATATTATTTTTTACGGGTGCTAAAAATTTAATAAAGTTATTATAAAGTAATTTGTTTATATGTTATGTTATAGGAAAATACCAATAGGAATAATTAGTCTGGCATTACCGAACATATGGTACCCTACACCAGAGAATATATTAAAAATGTGTATTCTTACTTTTTAAGATAAAGGATTTAAGTTGATTTTTACTAGTAGTCCGAAATATTGTAATATTTGTTGATAAAAGATTGATTTCTGAGAGAGGATTTTTATTGGATTCAGGGTTATAAGTTTTAGTAGAGGGATTTACGTTTACCTAAAAGTTATTTATGCAGAATTACATCGCCATACTAGTGTTTAGGGATTAAACTTTAATATTTATATAAAATAAAGGATATATTAGGATCTATAGGATTGCAATAACACTAATGTAATGAATACTCATCAAGGTAAGGCCCAGTTGTGAACAGGCAGAAGAAGTCTAGTGACTCCTCCAGTTTATAGTTCAGACAAAGAAGAAGTATTGTTAACATCTCTATTCTCCAGGATTACAATAACACTAATATAATGAAGACTCACAAAGGTAAGGCCCAGTTACTAGTGCAGACAAAGAAGAATTATTTTTAACATATCTATTGTCCAGGATTGTAATAACAGTAATGTAATGAAGACTCACCAAGGTAAGACCCAGTGGAGGACCGACAGAAAAATTCTAGTGACTACTCCAGTTTCTAGTTCCGACATTGAAGAAGTATTGTTAACATCTATATTTTCCAGGATTGCAATATCACTAATGTAATGAAGACTCAACAAGGTAACATTCCTCAAGAGACGTTTTCCATTACGAAGGCGTCAATAAAATGGAAGCTTCTGGAATAGCAGAATCAAATTTCCAGATTTTCAACACTAACTTATGAGCTACTGTTGTCTTTTACAGCCCTTATAGTGTTATGTGTCGTGTTTAAGAATTTGATTCGATGTCGAACTACATTTAAACTACTGCTTACTACTGTCTTTAACGACCCCCTCCCCCGGGGTCATGTTACCATGCTGAAATCTCTATCTTGGTGTTATTGCAATATCCCGGGGAAAAGAGGTGCTTCCAATACTTCTAGTCTGCCGGGACTATAAACTGGTGACGATCAAACGGGGGTCAAATCAGAGCTCCATATAATCTGGTACTACGGGTGGCCAGTTGCCATTAAGACTTGTCGTGGCTGGTTGGTTTAAGGACTGATATATCCTATGCCATATATTTCTGGATTCTCTGTCCGGTGCTGTTTCCATCTCAACAGATGTCAGTGGGTGATGTGACAGAGCAACTTATGCTGCATTCCTGAACCCGTTGAGTATCTTTTACTCTTCGCGTGTTAGGGCGCCAGTATAGGTTGGGGAATTTTCATGTAGTTGCCTGTCATTCGGTAGATCGTTCTTTATGATCTGAGAATGGAACTGATGTAAGATGTGGTGAACGATCGCGAAAGAATCCTCTTTCTTACAGGAGACTAGTACTGAATTAGTAGACCTTTTACTTCAGCGAAGTTCTCAGTGTTGTTGCCATCTCAAAAGGATGCATATTGTTTCGTGCTCACGACTTATGTTTGAGACCTGCCATTCAACTTGTCGGGGCAATTATTGGGTTCGAATTGACTTTGGATATTCCTACATTCTTTGTCACATTATCTGACATACAGAGGGATCGTGATTTATTGGCTGCGTATTCGTCTCTAGGTGCTGTTGCCGAATCAGCAGGGCTATCTCAGTAGTGTGGTTGCGCGGGCTTTAAAAGATTAAGGAATGCTCTGGAATGTGTCATTAGTTGATGGGGATTGTAGTTTAAATAATGCAATCTTTCATGATATCCAAAGGGTGGTCACCTTCATGTATACCGAAAGATTGATTTCACCTGATATTGGGGTTGTCTCTCCTTCTATTGACTTTAGGCCAGAGATTGCTTTTTCCTTGTCGGGGTTTGCATTGGGATTGATCCTATCCTGCAACGGGGCTACAATGGCAAGAGATTAGATAGCTCGAGTACTTCACCAAAGTGCTTGTACATGGACCGGCTCAGCCATGTACACAAATCGACACCTGAGTTCTTCATAGAAGGATTCTGGGGGGCGTGGTAGACCAAGTCAATCCAGTGGATGAAAAAGACCACCGTTAAATAAGGCCGTCAAGGCATGTGTTCACGTTAAGCACTTAGACATCTTGTCTTTAACGTCCCTTGTAGGGTTATGTGTATTTGCTGTAGGTATATTTAAGGAATTCTAAACCCTTGATCGGATTCCATCAAAATATCTGTATTCAATGTTTGACCATTCCATTTGTGTGGAGCTATGCTAAAGATGGGTTTATTCAGAACCATTCGAATCGATTAAAACTTTACAGCCTTTCAAAGAGGTTATTGAAAAGACTTAATTCTTTATATTAGAACGAAGTCCATCACATCATTTTGAGTAATATTTTTCCTGAAAATCAACGCTTAATATACATACATATATTCTTAAAATTTTTCAGTGGATATTCAGAATATTCATTCAAAGAAAGCAGATACTGATTCTAAAGATATTTTATTTTCTCATTATAAATATTAGTTACCCGCTAAGATCACTGGTATTATTTGTGAACTCACGCATTAGTCATTCGTCAATAATAATTTTTCAAAATCCAAATGCGAATTTGATTAATCACTTTAATCACATCATGTCATTTTAAGCCACACTTCAAACATAAAAAATGTTGCCAGACTAGAGAGCGGGAGCGGGAAACAAATGGTGACAATGACACTTGTCAAATCTCTTGCTGTGCTTAAAGCCATTTCACTTAAATAAATAATCATACAAACATTTATACCCACAAATAAATATTTAAACTTTAACAGATTAAACAATTTTGTATGTCTAATGCGGGCTTAAAAATAAAAAATGGAAAAAATAAAAACAATAAAAAAATATTAACAAAACTAGTATTGATGGCCTGGAGGTCTAATAAATACCAAAATAATAAAAAAAAACACATTTCTTATAAAAAAAAACGGAACTTGTATCAAAAGACTCTGCCAGGGACAATAAATGAAACCTCAAATAAAAAGGTTAACAAGAAATAAATTGATTTTGAAATAAATGTGAGAGACCCGACGAGACAAGAAAGACTTAAATGCTGTTAGCCGAATTGCTAACCAACTGCATGATGTGGCCGGCTGACTGGTTGGCTGGCTGTTTGTCTATGTATGGTTATGAGCTGGTATGCCAGCCAGGCCACACCTTAAGATGACGTTTTAAGGCATTACACTTTTTAAGTGTAAAATGTCAAATTGTACTGCCTAGTTAATCAGTCAAAATTTTTTATAAGTATTTAAGAAATTTGTTTCCAAATGACTACAAAAAAATAAAGAAAATCAAAGAAAAAGACAAACAATGTGATAAAACTATTAATGAAATCTTTAATTAAATAAAATTCATGGGAATATTTGGCTACGTAGCATAATTTATATATTAACTATCAAAAAGCTCCATTTATTATAAATTCTACAAAAGTTACTCAAAACTTTATACAGTTTTGAAGCCGTCTTATTTAATCTCAGACTTTTTTGCTCTTGAGAAACCTTAAACAATTTTAAACAACATTTTAAATATACGACAGACAATTGCTATTTACAGAGCAGGCATGGAAAATCTAGTACTTTAGTGCTATTTTCAGTACATTTTGATATCGACAAAAAAGCGGCACCGGACTACGCTATGGTCCATTCTATTCTATAGTCTAGTCTATAGTCTAGTCTATAGTCTAGTCTATAGTCTAGTCTATAGTCTAGTCTATAGTCTATAGTCTAGTCTATAGTCTAGTCTATAGTCTAGTCTATAGTCTAGTCTATAGTCTAGTCTATAGTCTAGTCTATAGTCTAGTCTATAGTCTAGTCTATAGTCTAGTCTATAGTCTAGTCTATAGTCTAGTCTATAGTCTAGTCTATAGTCTAGTCTATAGTCTAGTCTATAGTCTAGTCTATAGTCTAGTCTATAGTCTAGTCTATAGTCTAGTCTATAGTCTGTCTATAGTCTAGTCTATAGTCTAGTCTATAGTCTAGTCTATAGTCTAGTCTATAGTCTAGTCTATAGTCTAGTCTATAGTCTAGTCTATAGTCTAGTCTATAGTCTAGTCTATAGTCTAGTCTATAGTATAGTCTATAGTCTAGTCTATAGTCTAGTCTATAGTCTAGTCTATAGTCTAGTCTATAGTCTAGTCTATAGTCTAGTCTATAGTCTAGTCTATAGTCTAGTCTATAGTCTAGTCTATAGTCTAGTCTATAGTCTAGTCTATAGTCTAGTCTATAGTATAGTCTATAGTATAGTCTATAGTATAGTCTATAGTCTAGTCTATAGTCTAGTCTATAGTATAGTCTATAGTCTAGTCTATAGTCTAGTCTATAGTCTAGTCTATAGTCTAGTCTATAGTCTAGTCTATAGTCTAGTCTATAGTCTAGTCTATAGTCTAGTCTATAGTCTAGTCTATAGTCTAGTCTATAGTCTTGTCTATAGTCTAGTCTATAGTCTAGTCTATAGTCTAGTCTATAGTCTAGTCTATAGTCTAGTCTATAGTCTAATCTATAGTCTAGTCTAGTCTTTAGTGTAGTCTTTAGTCTAGCCTATAGGCTAGTCTATAGTCAACTCTATAGTCTAGTCTATAGTCTAGTCTATAGTCTAGTCTATAGTCTAGTCTATAGTCTAGTCTATGGTCTAGTCTATAGTCTAGTCTATAGTCTAGTCTATAGTCTAGTCTATGGTCTAGTCAATATTGTAGTCTATAGTCTAGTTTATAGTCTAGTCTATAGTCTAGTCAATATTCTAGTCTATAGTCTAGTTTATAGTCTAGTCTACAGTCTAGTCTACAGTCTAGTCTATAGTCTAGTCTACAGTCTAGTCTATAGTCTAGTCTATAGTCTAATCTATAGTCTAGTCTATAGTCTAGTCTATAGTCTGGCTTAGTGCTTAGATTGGCTTAGTGCTATAGTATAGTCTATAGTCTAGTCTATAGTCTAGTCTATAGTCTAGTCTATAGTCTAGTCTATAGTCTAGTCTATAGTCTAGTCTAGTCTAGTCTATAGTCTAGTCTATAGTCTGGCTTAGTGCTTAGATTGGCTTAGTGCTTTGAAACCAAAAACCTTTTTCGGAAAATTTAAAAATTGCAATTTTCCACGCCTGTTGCGGACCACCTTCGCGCAAATAGGATTTTTAGCGTTTTAACCTACTTATGACCTTGATGTACATACACATATCTATAAACATGAATACTCACATTTCTGACGCATTTATTCATAGATAAATGTTCAGTATATTTTTTAGTGGCTTTCGCAATTTTCTGTTGCACTAACAATATTTCCAACAACCTTGCATCCAAAAGCTCAAGCTTAAGTTGTTCGCAAGCAAAAGAACAAGAAAAACATTGAGGATAGAGTCAAAACATAATTTCCATAATGGCGTCAGTTTATATTTAATTCATTGCACAACTATTGGGCCGAAAACACACCTTATTTATTTTCTAGTTATTTAATCTTTTTTTATAAGGAAGTCCATGAAACCTATGTATGTGAGCAGTAATTGAAGAAAATCTCATTTGCTAGAATTTTTTGTTATGTGGCAGTGTATGAAATAACCATCACATTATTTTATACTTCGTATGACATTTTTGTTTAAACTGTTTAAATAACACACTTACCATTAACTAGCCACTAAGAATTTTATTTTGATTTTATTTGTATGTACGATCTTGAGAAACGAATCTTAATGTGGCGCATGGTTCTAGCACCGAAAGAAATAGTTTTTTTTTCTTAAAAGGAATACTTCTCATTACCTATTCACGCCCATCGACTGGTCTGCTTGTGGAGTCTTGTTGAAGTTCCGGCCGCATATGTACGAAACTTCTTTACCAAACTCAGTTATAACTTTCCAGGTCCATCTATTTCATTAACTGATATAAAGGGCTGATCATTTCCTAATCTGGAACTCCTAAAGGTCTTCTTGCGGAGAATTTTAAGTTTAAGTCCCTAGTACTATCGACATAAAAAGCTATTCATCTCAGAGCTCTTATTCTTACTGATCTCCTACCATATGAATATCAGAAAGAACCCGGCTTTAATTTGGTTTTTTGTTTTTGTGATATACTTTTGACCTCCGAAGCTAGACCCTTTTCTAAGTTATGGATTCTGTTAGAAACTCTGTATATGAATTGGTTTAGTAGGGAAAGAAGACCAAAACTGTGTGATAAGAAGTGTTTAACTTATTTTTTTCTTCGGTGTATTAATTTTGCAAAACTTTTTGCCTCAGAAGCTATTTTATTCCGGATGCAGATAAATCTTTAAGTTGAATATTTTTATAAACTGAACAGAACAACAACAAAAAATTAAATAAATAAAACAAATAAAAACTAAGCAAGTGCGGTCAGGCATCATCAGATTTAGTTTTTTCCTCAGTTTTTTATTCTCGTATTCATTCAACATTCAAGAAACAACATTTTCACAAGTTGACAACAACGATGCTCGATCAAAAAATCAAGATAAGCTTCAATGAAGGAGTTAAACTCACACACATACATATGTATACCCAACCATTTATTTACCACAAACAACAACAGCTACAATAAAAACATAAACTTAATTGACCAACTTAAACCAAAAAAAGAACTTTAAGAAAATGCTTTTAAACAGCAAAAATACACGCGCTTAAAGCTCAACACGAATCAAGAATGAAAAAAAAAACAATTTAAACAAAAATTGTAAAACGTTTTAGAAAAATATAAAACTCACCGTGAATTGATTATGGAAATTAAAGCAACAGAGAAAGAAGGTGGAGAATTGTGGAAGATTTAATTCGTCCGCATTCTGGTTGTCGCTGTCGTAGTAAAAGTGATCTTTTGGGCTAAAAAGGTTTGCGTGTTATAAACAAGAGTTATAACGACAAACAGGAGCCATGCCATTACTACCACTATGCATTAAATGATGTCCTGTTTTTAAGCTATAAGTGCAAATTTGAGCGAGCATTTGATAAGGAGGCAGGATGAAAATGTTTTTGAAGGAAATTAAATTGCGTATATTTTGAGATACATACATATACAATACCATTAAATTTTTTGATTTCCTAGTAAGTTAGATAGTTACAATGTTAGGCAGCAGGATTATCAATTGAAAAATCTAGAAGTTAATGTGCTATAACCCTTGTTGTGGTTGCTGATGGTTATTTCTATTCTTGAGATCTTTGAATCTAAAGGATGGAAGAAAGCCCGCTGATGACGTGGTGCCACTAATCGGATCAATAAGGGAAAGTAGCTTCATGATTATACCAAATAAAGCTCAAAAGTGTACTTCCATGAGCACTAACGGTATTATCCGTAGAATATCTGAAGATGCCTTACCTTGGTGAGTGTGGTAGCGAGAAAATCGACTGTACTAGGTATGGCTAATAGCCCAGAAAAGCACATAGAAAGCACGCTGGACTTTCCAAGTAGAAACGATTGTGTTAGATTTGATCAGCTGTTCGAGGAAAATCCGGGTAAATTGTGTTTATAAAGTAGACAGTGACATTAAGATCGTTCTATAGGGAATTGTGATATATAGGAAGATGAGATCGTGGATGAACTGGTAGGACAGAAGTATGGAACTTAACAGTAGAGAAATGGAGTGAACCTCCTTTTTGTTGTTACTTACTATCTGACGATCTTGAAAAATTGCGGGACTCTATTAAACAAACCTGGCGTAATTGGATAATTTCAGGGTATGTTAGGCCTTACAGTCGAACGAACTAACTAACTAACTAACTAACTAACTAACTAACTAACTAACTAACTAACTAACTAACTAACTAACTAACTAACTAACTAACTAACTAACTAACTAACTAACTAACTAACTAACTAACTAACTAACTAACTAACTAACTAACTAACTAACTAACTAACTAACTACTAACTAACTAACTAACTAACTAACTACTAACTAACTAACTACTAACTAACTAACTAACTAACTAACTAACTAACTAACTAACTAACTAACTAACTAACTAACTAACTAACTAACTAACTAACTAACTAACTAACTAACTAACTAACTAACTAACTAACTAACTAACTAACTAACTAACTAACTAACTAACTAACTAACTAACTAACTAACTACTAACTAACTAACTAACTAACTAACTAACTAACTAACTAACTAACTAACTAACTAACTAACTAACTAACTAACTAACTAACTAACTAACTAACTAACTAACTAACTACTAACTAACTAACTAACTAACTAACTAACTAACTAACTAACTAACTAACTAACTAACTAACTAACTAACTAACTAACTAACTAACTAACTAACTAACTAACTAACTAACTAACTAACTAACTAACTAACTAACTAACTAACTAACTAACTAACTAACTAACTAACTAACTAACTAACTAACTAACTAACTAACTAACTACTAACTAACTAACTAACTAACTAACTACTAACTAACTAACTAACTAACTAACTAACTAACTAACTAACTAACTAACTAACTAACTAACTAACTAACTAACTAACTAACTAACTAACTAACTAACTAACTAACTAACTAACTAACTAACTAACTAACTAACTAACTAACTAACTAACTAACTAACTAACTAACCTAACTAACTAACTAACTAACTAACTAACTAACTAACTAACTAACTAACTAACTAACTAACTAACTAACTAACTAACTAACTAACTAACTAACTAACTAACTAACTAACTAACTAACTAACTAACTAACTAACTAACTAACTAACTAACTAACTGTTCGCCGTTTAAGTTTACAATCTAGTTTGTTTTTGCTTTCAATACCCCGACCCTATGACCTTAGTATTCAATAGTCAGTAAAGCACTTTTCAGTTTGCCAACGTATGTATTCCCCGGGAGGATAGCGGATGGATAGATGGATGCATGGACGCTTGGATGGATGGATGCGTTTTTCGTATTTTTTGCTGTTGTCTAGACAGTTTTTGTGGTTATAGAAACACGCGTCCTTACTTTTTTTGTTGTTCTCTGTTATTGCAACTTTTTTGTGTGTGATTTTTTTCGTTATTTGTTTTTTTCTACTTGCAACTACATAAATGTGTATGTTGAATGGTTCTTTTTTTTACATTTTAGTGGTCATAGGCCTGTTTTACATATTAAAATTATACAAAAACAACAAGAACAACAACGTGAATGCAATGGCGTACTTCATTGACCATTAATATGATGTTAAACCTTGCCCAGTTAATGCCACAAAATCGATTTAATTTAATTTTGTTGTTGTACTTTTTTTTACTGTTTTCTGGCCATTAAAAGCCATAATTTTAATTGTATTTTTTTGCGTTATTTTTTTACAATTCTGTGGCATACATACATCTCTCTTCTTCTCGCTTTGGTTCATGTTCTGTCCATTCTTTATGCGATAAAAAAGTCTATATATGTATAAGTATATTGGTCTGTTGTGGAGTACGCGCCATTCCCAATATGAAAGCCCACTTTTGTGTCATTTTGTGGTAACATTTGAATAAATAATTTAATTAGTTTTGCACGCATTGCAGCATACAGCCAGTATTTGTTGGCAACAGCAGCAACAACAAATTATGCAGTATAAAATCAATTGTTTGCAAGAGTGTGTAGGTATGCGTGTACAAGTGTATGTGTGTAAATGTTAAATAGTTGTCTCTACTGGCCCTGTAGATCAATGGATCTATTTTCGATTTGTTAATTCTCCGGTTTAAATCCATTAATATCTGACTATCGATTTTATAGGATAAATGCTATAAAGAGGTAACTAGTTCATATTAAGTTAAGCTTTCAGCATAATGGTTAATTTAAAAACTGCAGGGTTATAGCTTACGGCTGCTGCTGTAATTTGCATGAAGCCAACACTAAAGTTGTTCATTATAAACTCACATACAGCTAAACTTACAAAAAAGAGACAAGAATCAATAACTGAATGAATGAGTGAGTGAGTGTATGACTGAATGAATGAACCCCAGAAGAGTAACGAACAAATTAAGTCTATCAGATAGATACAAATATACTTACGCAATATTGGATAACTGCAGTAGTACTTATGTGTAAGTATGTATGTATGTGCAATGTACATACGTAAGTATTTGTAATATCATTTTTGTTAATTCAAAATATAGGGCTGCATACAATTAAATTCTATTATGTATCTATACACTAGTTACTAACTCTACGGAATCTGCCAATAGTTATGGATATGGCTATTTTCTAATTACGAAGCTGTTTTTGTCTTCATCCTGGTATGACCTTCTGTCCAGGTTTTTCAGAGATCTTCTTCATTTGAAATTATTTATACCACTGAGCTGCCTTATACTTTCAGTCACATGTACAAGCACTTTGCTCAAGTACTTGAGCTATCTAATCTCTGACCATTATTGCTCCCACGCAGATGGGATGGCATCTATTGATTCCGCACCTAGAGACGTTATCGGTAGACCGAAACAGGAATCCATCAAATTCTTACTCATAGAGAACACACTGTGGTAAATCTGGTAAACCCTGAACATTTTCGGACAAGGAAGGAAAATTCAATTTCGGACAAGGATAAAAAATTCAATGGCAATTGATACCACAAGGTACCTTACATCCATCACCATTCAACCCAGCACAATTCTTATTCATCCGACTCACATATTGATAAAAAAAAACAGCCGACCCAATCACTCTAGGTATACGGATGGATTAGGCCCGTATACTCCTACATCCATACCATATCATATACACTTGGTTTTCAACGCCTAACCCCACAGTCACTTCTTTGTGGGTTATCTGTCTCGGCAACAGCACCGATCTTATCCGACATTATAGACTTTATCTTGTATCAGTGCTTTAATCAACATTCTCTTCCCGCGAGTTCGGGTCTAAACCACAGCCCCTCCATGTAGTCTGAAGGGACTTTTCCAATAACGTTGTAGTTTATAGTCCCGCAGACTAGAGGTATTGGTAGCATCAGTTTTCCCCCAGATTGCAATAACAAGATGGGGAAGATCATCAGGGTAACATACGCCAGGGGGATGTAAATTGTACAGACATCATTTCAGAAGTCAATATAGCAGATATATTAAAGTATATATATTCTTCTGAGGGGAAACTCAAAGGGGTATTGACAGAAGACCTTGGTCATCAATGGTATCAATTTCGGTCTCTTGATCTTCGCATATCTAAGGATATTATTTTATTAAACAAAAGGCCTTATTGGACAAACTATTGGTCATACTTTTTCATCCACAAGCTGAGCTATAGACACCAATGAACACGGTAGTCATTTTTGTATATTATTCAGATGGATCATGCACAAACCCTCAAGTACTCGAGCTATCAAATCTCTGCTCCATAATAGTTCCTTTACGGAATAACAGGACATCATTAGAGTAACCTTCATGCATTTCTCGACAGAAAGTGATAAAATATTGAACAAATGGTTTAGAATCAGACCTCCCTTGATTTGTGTTTCAACCACAGCCTCGAAGGGACCTCACCAATAGCTAGTACAGGATAAGATCATTGTGCAACTCGTAGAACTATGTTGAGATATCAAGTAAGATCAAGAGTCAAAGGTTCAGTGCAAAGTTCCGTCTGACCTGCGGGAGGAGGTATGAACTGTATATGTAGTGTTGTCTTATATAGATGGACCAACTTCACCTTCAATAGAAGACGGAGTTCAATGGTTTCAAAGGTAAAATCACGACATATTTATGTGTTTGTTGTTGTAGTCTTTGGCATACGCATGTTTCACAGCCGTAAAGTTAGTAAGCGGTGCCTTACAAATCGGTAGGCACATATTTTAAGAGATACTTGTAGCTGGTGTATCAAGTTACAAATTACTCCCGCTAAACTAGTGCATACATATAGGCTTTGTATTGTTGTGTTGTTTGTATTTTAATTTTTATACCCTACACCACTTTAGTGGGGAGGGTATATTGGATTTGTGCTGATGTTTGTAACATATAAAAATATTCGTCCTAGACCCACCTTAAAGTATACCAATCGGCTTAGAATCGTTTTCTGAGTCGATTAAGCTATGTCCGTCCGTCCGTCCGTCCGTCTGGCTGGCTGGCTGGCTGGCTGGCTGTCCATGTAAACCTTGTGCGCAAGCTACAGGTCGCAATTTTCAAGATAATTGGATGAAATTTGGCACGCACGTTTTATTTGACCCAAGGACGAAGCCTATTGAAAATGGTTAAAATCGGTCCATTATTTCACCTAGCCCCCATAGAACAGAACCCCCCGAAAAGGGCTTCTGAGCTCATAATTATGTTAAATATACAGATATATCGATAAAATATGGCACAACTAAGTTTTATAGAAGTTTCGATAACCCTGCCAAATTTCATAAAGATCGGGCCCCATTTGACCCTAGCTCCCATACAAAGTCCCCTTCAGAAAATTACTTGAATGTCCCAAATTAACTTATAAACACAAATATCGCGATGAAATTCAGCACAATAAAATATTATGTAAATATAAATAAATTCACAAAATTTTATCGGGCTTTGTCCATATTTGCCCCTAGCCCCCATATAAAGCCTCTTTCAGAAAATTAGTTTTTCATCCATAAATTGCTTAAATGTATCGGAACAAGGGAATATTGAAGATAAATCCGATATTATGAAAAATAAATCACATTTAATATTCATAACTGGTGTAGGGTATCATATGGTCGGCCATGCCCGACTATACTTTCTTACTTGTTTTTGTATGATTTTATTTTTTCGTTCTGCATGTTTATGCTAGTTTTTGGTTATTGTTGTTGTTGCTGTTTCGGTTACCGCGTTTTACCATTGTAGCGCATTGCAGTTTATGTACATATGTACGTTCGTATATGTATAAGTATGAATGTATATTCGAATATGCTAAATGCTAAATGCCATTCATTAAAGTTGTGTCTGTGACTGTGTGTCCGTGTGCTGCACATGGCCAAATGAATTATAGCTGTTGTTGGCGATTTTATTGCCACAACGCGGTCATAAACTATGGTAAATTATAGAGGTTTGTTGTTTTGGCCATTTTGTTGTCATGTTACGCATCCAAATAAAATTCCAACCAATTTTATTTGTTTTAAAACAAGACCTACTACCAGCCTGCCTCCCCTCCACCACACTCCCTACCAATCACCCTTTACCGCTCCTCACAGTGGTCGCCACGTTTGTGAGGCCATCATGCCTCCCTCTAACTGTATGGTGGGGATGACAAGGGAATGTTTCAATGAGAAGTGGAAAAATACGTTTAACCAAAAAAATAAACGAATCACATTGCAGTTCATTGCATTTATTTTAGAGTGTGTGTTATTTTACTGTAGTTTTTGTATTTTTTTTTTTTTGTTTTTGGTTGTAAAATGCATTTTATTCCAACAATTGGCATGCATATTTTTTGCACACACATTCATATATATTTCCATAATAGAAAAACAAACTATTTTATGTAGTAAATTCTTTCCCAACAAACCAAAAAGCTTTAAAATTCGTTTATAACAAACTTACTACCATAAGCGTTAGGTTTGCAAAACTATTATGATAATTATTGTAAAATGCTTGTTAACAATTATTTTATCAAGAAAATTGAACCCTTGTGATAATATTCCTAGTTGCAGTTTACAACAAGCTTAGAATCGCAATTATGAAATAAGCTTACTGAAAAATAGTTTTTGAAACATGATTGAAGTAAGCTTATTTTCGTAACATTTTTATAAGCTTGTTAATTCAATTAAAACAATATTTTTTTTTTGTTTCATACATATTTTTTATTTTTCATTACTTTACTGATATTTTTCAATTATACTTTCTACAATTTTGCACTTTTCTATATATATTTTACGTATTAGTCTATTATTGGTAAATGGAAAAGACTTGTTTATACTTTTTATGAACTCGTCCTCCCTCAATCCTATAGAAAAAGCGGCATCTATAAAATAAAAAAGCACATTGTTTTATTATGTGGCATTTTTTATATATTAATTAAATTACCATTTTTAAACACAAATTTTATATTACTTTATTTTATAAAATTACACTCTTAAACACTTAAAAACACTGCCTTTGCCAAACTAAACAAGAAGACTGAAATGAAGAAGAATAATAATAAGAAAAACACGCAATAAAATAACGGGATATCTTATAGGAAAACAATTACAAAACTATTGCGATCATTAGTCTTTTACAATCACATTTGTAAAACTTGTTATCCTAACTAAGTGTACAGCAAGTATTATTGCAAATATTGTTGCTATACGAAGCGTTTTTTAAGCATTATTTTAAAAGTATTTATAATTTCCATTAAAATAAACCTATCATAAGTATCCTTATGAAATGTTGTAGAAAATTCTTTATTATAAGTTTATTTTAAAATGTAGTTATATTTTGATTATGGCTTGGTTTGTTGGGTTATTTGTGTTTGTGTGTGTGTGTATCTGTGTGCTTTTGCATGTGTAAATTTAACCCTCAATTTAACAATTTGTGTGGTTTGTATTTAATGCCAAAACTAAAAACGAAACAACAAAAAAATTATATCGTGGCACTTTAACTTTAATATAAATTTTTATTTAGTTCGAATGCATCTTTATTTATTTGCCGTTGCCATTGTTTTTATTTGCGTATAATTAATTTTTATTGCCTACATTTATTAAAATAAAATTTATAGTTGATGTTTTTTTTCACTCAGTTGCAGGTCCTTGAGAGAATTGTTAGTTATATATTTAAAGTTTAAATCAAATAAAGATTTAAAGAATAAGACAAATTTGGAACATACATAATGATATTTAATATCATTCTACTGCATCTTCTTATTGCCATCATCAAACGACCTCAAATGTAGACTTTACCATCAGAAACCATTTGGTTCCGTCTAAACTTTGATAGCAACTATTCGAAATCCAAAATGCGTCTAACTCAATCTGCGTATTTAGTCACTCTCTACACTAAGCAGTACTGAACTAGAACTGAACTAGAACTGAACTAGAACTGAACTAGAACTGAACTAGAACTGAACTAGAACTGAACTAGAACTGAACTAGAACTGAACTAGAACTGAACTAGAACTGAACTAGAACTGAACTAGAACTGAACTAGAACTGAACTAAAACTGAACTAGAACTGAACTAGAACTGAACTAGAACTGAACTGGAACTGAACTAGAACTGAACTAGAACTGAACTAGAACTGAACTAGAACTGAACTAGAACTGAACTAGAACTGAAATAGAACTGAACTAGAACTAGAACTGAACTAGAACTGAACTAGAACTGAACTAGAACTGAACTAGAACTGAACTAGAACTGAACTAGAACTGAACTAGAACTGAACTAGAACTGAACTAGAACTGAACTAGAACTGAACTAGAACTGAACTAGAACTGAACTAGAACTGAACTAGAACTGAACTAGAACTGAACTAGAACTGTACTAGAACTGAACTAGAACTGAACTAGAACTGAACTGAACTAAACTGAACTGAACTAGAACTGAACTAGAACTGAACTAGAACTGAACTAGAACTGAACTAAAACTGAACTAGAACTGAACTAGAACTGAACTAGAACTGAACTAGAACTGAACTAGAACTGAACTAGAACTGAACTAGAACTGAACTAGAACTGAACTAGAACTGAACTAGAACTGAACTAGAACTGAACTAGAACTGAACTAGAACTGAACTAGAACTGAACTAGAACTGAACTAGAACTGAACTGGAACTGAACTAGAACTGAACTAGAACTGAACTAGAACTGAACTAGAACTGAACTAGAACTGAACTAGAACTGAAATAGAACTGAACTAGAACTAGAACTGAACTAGAACTGAACTAGAACTGAACTAGAACTGAACTAGAACTGAACTAGAACTGAACTAGAACTGAACTAGAACTGAACTAGAACTGAACTAGAACTGAACTAGAACTGAACTAGAACTGAACTAACTGAACTAGAACTGAACTGAACTAGAACTGAACTAGAACTGAACTAGAACTGAACTAGAACTGAACTAGAACTGAACTAGAACTGAACTAGAAACTAGAACTGAACTAGAACTGAACTAGAACTAGAACTGAACTAGAACTGAACTAGAACTGAACTAGAACTGAACTAGAACTGAACTAGAACTGAACTAGAACTGAACTAGAACTGAACTAGAACTGAACTAACTGAACTAGAACTGAACTAGAACTGAACTAGAACTGAATAGAACTGAACTAGAACTGAACTAGAACTGAACTAGAACTGAACTAGAACTGAACTAGAACTGAACTAGAACTGAACTAGAACTGAACTAGAACTGAACTAGAACTGAACTAGAACTGAACTAGAACTGAACTAGAACTGAACGAACTGAACTAGAACTGAACTAGAACTGAACTAGAACTGAACTAGAACTGAACTGAACTAGAACTGAACTAGAACTGAACTAGAACTGAACTAGAACTGAACTAGAACTGAACTAGAACTGAACTAGAACTGAACTAGAACTGAACTAGAACTGAACTAGAACTGAACTAGAACTGAACTAGAACTGAACTAGAACTGAACTATAACTGAACTAGAACTATAATAGAACTGAACTAGAAACGATGTTTAGAAACTTGGTTTCCTGGACATCGGAATTTTTCAATCTGTGTTCGTGAGGGATGCAAAAGTGTGCAAAAGTATCACATGTTCTAACTTTGTCCAACTTTGTATAGTTGTGCCGGTAATCCTGTGCCTCCAATTAAAATATGTCGTCGATAAATGAATTGACGCCATATTTAGTCTAACCTAATTTACGCATTCCGTTATTGCTCGCACTTGTGCTTGGAAGCTGCTGATTGTGATTAGCTTGACCATGACATTCTAACTGAGATTAGTATTTTAAAGCTCCCGACATATTCTGTGTACGTTCGATGTTTGTGTGTGGCCTTCCAACGAGTCCAGTATATATTAATAACATGTCCTTTAATCCATTACTGAACTAGAATTAAATTAGAACTGAACTGCAATTATACTAGAATTGAGCTAGAACTAAAATGTAGTAGAAGGGGTATATTACTACGGGAGTGTCGAGACAAAGCCCAGAAAATATCATAGGAATACAGAAGCACTGAATGTGTTTTGTAATTTAAAAAATATGTTGATTAGTTGTCATGAGTATTAAAGAAATCAGCAGCTAATTTCAGAATAAAAATTCGCTACATATTCTACCGGTTTAAACATAAAACTATCGTAAAGTCGATGTCGTTTCTTAAACAATGTACTTAATTAAATATAAATAAAAAAAAAAGAAAATAATTTTTACATAAATTCATATGTAAATAAACCCGTTCCGAAGTTATTATAAATAAATACAATAAATTATTCACAACCATTAAAATTTACAACATCAATTAATCAATTGTATATCAAATTTAAATTTCTTGAAAACATTTTAAAAATATTCAAATTTAAAACACCATTTAAAATAAAGCTTTTTAAAACTTGAAAAATATACAAAAAAAAAATTCCAACCATAAAAAATGATTGCTATTAAAAATGTACTCACTGTATAATTAACATTAGAACATGATTTATTTTTAACAAAAATATCGTACTGCGAACAAAAAATATAAAAACATGATTAAAACATTATTTAAAACAAATTGTCACTTTTCGTTTTTGTGAAAATGAAACCCATTATTATTTTTACTAAAAACTGCTAGAATAATGAAAACTTAATAAAAAAAATCGAGAAAAAAAATGAAATATATTTTGCATGAACAATAAACATTAAATAAAACAATAGACATTTTTAACCAATATACTGTTGTGTCTGATCACATTTTAATTGTTAGTGTGTGTATGATTTGTGGAAAATTGAATGAAAATTTGCGTTAATTTGTGTAATTTACAATTCATTTTAAAACATTGCATGTGACAGCAAAACTACACAGTATGTGCATTATTCTTTTTTTATATATTAATACCAACTTAAATAATATATCCAGCCAACAGTTTTATAATGGATTAATTTTACCAAATTTTTTTTGTAATATATTTGGGTCATTTAATATACATACGTGTGATCTCTCTTAAGAAATCTAGAAGAATGTAACTTTAGAATTAGTAGCACTAGTAACATTACCAGCGAAGTGCGTTAACTATTTGGAATATTTTAAAATAACATTTTAAATTACTATTATTGTTATTAATTCCTTTCGATCCTGACAGGATTATAAGCCCATTAAATAACTATAACCAAAAGCATTTCTAATACTACATATGTGGACTAGTTAATGACCGCAACCAAAAACTGCTGGGTAATACATACATATGTATGTACATGTATATGTGTGTTTATTGTATATATACACAGATAAAAGCACACATATTCAACAAAAAATCTGTTTAATGATTTTAAATTGTTTTGATTATTGATTAAAGTAATTTAAATTATATTATACAAATTGCATAGAATCAAGGATATTTATCGATTTTTTTCTGCATGTCTCACATAGTTTTTTAAATACTTAAATAATTTAAAAATACATATGTATGTAAATAATATTGTAAACAAGTATAGGTTTAAATGCCCGACCATATGATTCTACGCCAGTGTACTTAGAACTGTTTTGTTGTATAAGGTTTAAGCATGTACATCTTCATTTGGATTCAAGAGGTCACTTTGTAAACGCCTGGTATTGGAATAGAAAAAGAGAAGTAAGCGCTACAAAGTTGAGAGTAGAGAGAAATTTAAAAAGTCTAGTTGCACATTTGATAGATCAGTTAGATCAGAAAAGTATAGCTTTTGGGGCTAGACAGCTGCACAAAAGATCTATAACGGTTTTCATTTGGACAACTTCTACAAAAATCTTTGTAATTAATGTCAAAGCTCCTTGTATGGTTTCCAAATCTGTAATGGAAAATGATAACTGATATCAGAGCAAATAATTACGATCTGTTAAGACTTATAAGATCAGGCAGCTATAGTCGTGTGACCATCGTTGCTTATATAATCTCGTTATAAACTTATTTATATGGAGGTGACAATGGACCTAATGGACTCTCATTTTCCACCTGGTATATCGGGTATCATAGATAAGCCGATATATGGAGAAGGGGAGGTTAACAGGAAGATAGTTATTATAACTGGCATTGTTAAGAATGCATTCAAAAGCTTTACACCCAGTAGAGCTGCACGACCGAATGGCATTTTCTTTTGCAAATGGAGATGACAGTATGTAAGGGTACTACGAGATGTACGATATAATTGTCGGGAAAAGGATATTTCGCGGTACACCACAGGGTGGCATTTTGTCTCCTTTACTCTGGGTTACTGCGTTATGATTAATAGCCTCCTAAGGACCCTAACCGAGAAAGGATTTAGACCTGTCTGCTATGCAGATGATTTCGTAAAACTTCTCAGGGAAAAGGATCCAAAACTTGTGTAGAAGAGCTGAAGGAGGCTCGGAATACGGCTTTGAGTTGGGCTCAATCGAGAGGTCTCAATGTTAACCCGGTGAAGATGAAAATTTGTCTTTTCACAATAAAGACAAACATTTCTAAATATACTGAACTGTTTCCTGGGCAAGAAGATAACGGTGACAGAGTTAAATACTTAGGTGTAATCCTTGATCGGAAATTAAAATGGAGACACCACATAAAGAATAGGATCAACAAGGAATATTAATGATGGGCGCCATAGTCCTACTATGACACATTGGCTTTATAAGAGTGTAATTAGACCAATTCTAGCTTATACTTCAATAATCTGGTGGACTTCTTTAGACAAAAAGAGTAATATCAAACTAATACCGAAAGTAAGGCGCACATGCTGCTTGTAAGTAAGTGGTGCCATGAGTACTACGTCAACCAAGGCACTGAAAACGTTGCTAGATATTCTACCCATTGGGACAAAGTGGATCTGGGCCTATATTGAAGACCCAGAAGTTTACCCAATTAAAACACTAGTTTCCGGGCAGAAGTCCGAGGAATAGCGAAAATTTGATTAGAATAAATATGGCGTCCACAGGGCTTAACATGTTTACCGATAGACAGAAGGCAATCAAGGCAATATCAGATGATAAAGTTAAATATAAGACTATATTGGATTGTAAAAAAGCTCTAACCGAATATTCTCTCAGAGGTAAGGTTTACATCATATACCTATGTTCCAGGCCAGTCGGGAGTAGTCGGCGAATGAAATAGCTTTAAAGGGAAGGGATCTCTGATGAACACAAAACCAATTGACGCAACCAGTTCTGAATTCTCTTGGAATATTGGGTAGAACCACAAAGATCTTATTTGGTGACCCTAACGAGAGCACGACGAGTAAAAATGTGTAAGTCTGAGAATAGTATGTATACGCACCATGTATTCTGAGTGGATACGTAGGATTCAGACGTATGTTTTTCATTAAAAAAAGTGCCAAACTCCATAGTGGTGTTTTTTTTAGGATTTGCTAGTTTAATGTTTATTTTTCTAATATCCTTCATTCTATATTCCTGTTCTTAATGACACTTTTTTCCTTTTTAGCCATTTTGTTATAATACAACTTCGCTCAAAAAAAAACAAAAAAACTCAATGAAGAAAAAAAAAACGAACATTAAGTATTAAAATGTTTAACATAATCTACATATTCGGGTAATAGTAATTAGCAAATTTTAACCATTAAAACTCTTGACTTTTTTTGTTGCGTTTACACGAGCGAAATAAACATTTGAAGTCATAAAAAAATATTAGTATGTGCTTGAGTACTTGTTTAACTTACACATGTATGCATTATGTTCAAACACATTTGCACATACACGCACGCACTTATACAAATGCATACATTACAATTACTTGAAAAAAAAGCAAAACAAAATAATTTTATAAAACAAAAAGAGGGTGGTATTAAATAAGATTTCTTTCTCGTTCCTCTATGTAGAAACCATGTTTTATAACAAGTTTTTTTTTTAATGACATCAAGTCTCTTATGAAATAAAAGCACATACATACATATAGCTAATGATACCCTTTATGCCCATAAAAAGTCATTTTAATATTAGTATGTGTATGTATAAATGTATGTTTGTTATTTATTTCTGAGAAAAAGAAAAAAAGTTACTTGTATATATGAGGGAAAGTTGAAAAGTTCTTTCCAATATTACAATGTATCTGAAAATTATTCTGAACTCCGAATTGTCGTCGGTAATATCCACAGAATAATCTACGATAATATGTTTATCTGCGACCAGCACTTACTGGATTACCCCTTATGCGTTGGAACTAGGCAAATGGGTTACGGGAGCGAAATATATGTTTACCAGGAACAAGTTCCCTATCGATAGAACAATGAAATACATCCTACATTGCGAAGGTGTTCCAGTGAAACAATAGAGTTAGATACTCTACTATCTTCGCCTTCTCTGGTACGAGATCGATTAGCTCCAAAAAAGTCTTTGAAGCTCTTGGTCATATTGGAGATGTATGACTTACACCATTTTAATACGCAGAGACACTTTAATGTTTCTCTTACTTGAAATGTGTATGTGTTTAGTCCAGCCGACATTACACTGTTTCTGATTCCTTAATATCCCGAAGAAATACACTTAGGCCACTAGGGAAAGTGCTCCAGAGTTTCACTGTCCTCTATACATGCTCAACATTCGTCTAAATCCGCACGTTTAACTTTGACCGTAATCCTGTGTGTCCACTCAGAATACGTACCATCATACTAACCTCAGACTTGCTCATTTTTAGGAGGTTTCTTTTCCTGCTCTCGATAAGGTCACCCAATAGAATCCCTATGGTTTTACCCACCGTTTAATTTTTCCAAGCAGCCTTTTGAGTGTCTATCACCCATATGTCTAATTATGCCCTCGCTGCGTTAAATGGTTTTGCGTTAGTCAGGTTAACTACCTCGACCTCCCTTCCCTTTAAAGCTATTACATTTGCTTTCTCGTAGCCGACAACTCTTGAGAGGCCTGGTACCCATATGATGTAAACTTTACCTCTAAGAGAGTATTCGGTTAGAGCTTTATTACAATCCAATACGGCCTTGAAGTTAAATTATCATCTGATATCGTCCTAATTGCCTTCTGGCTCTCTGTAATTATGTTAAGCCCTATGGGCGCCATATTTATTCTAATCCAATTTACGCATTCCGTTATTGCTCGGACGTCTGCATCGGATTTCTATGGGTACTTGATCTTATGTTCCGCTTGACCAAGATATTCTATCTGTTATCAGCGTTTCAAAGTTTCCGGCGAATTCTGTGTCTAGTATGCGATCAGGCACATTCCATAATCATGTATAGCCTTTCAATGTGAAGAGTATACATTGATGACGTATCCTATAACCGCTTTTGGCCAGTGCTGCTGTAAGTGCCGCCTGTTATCTTAAATATGTTTCAATGGGCGGAATATCTAGTAACGTTTCCAGAGCCTTGCTGGATGTAGTACCACCAATATCAAACCAGCATGTACGCTGAACTATGGTTCTCCTACACAGCGTCCATGTGTTATCTCCATCTTAATTTCCGTTCAAGATTACAACTAAGTACTTAACTCTATCTGTCTCTGGTATTTTCTTGCCCAAGAAACTAGGTTCAGTAAGTATACCAAGAAATTTTTGTTTTTCTTGTGAAAAGACAGATTTCCGACTTCACCGGGTTAACATTGAGTCTTCTAGGTTTAGCCCAGCTCAAGGCTGTATTCAAATCTTTTTCAGCTCTTCTACATAAGTAATTTGGATCTATTCTCCTTAGAAGTATTACGACATCATTCGTATGGCTAACAGGTCTAAGTCCTTTATCGGTTAGGGTTCTTAGGAGACTTTTAATCGTGGTAATCAAGAGTAAAGGGGACTCCATATGTTTCTTAACATGTAGTTGATCCAGTTACGGATCACCCGGTCAACATAAAACTGGTTTAAGGATTGGATAAATGTATCAGTGTGCACTTTATTGGAGGCGCCTTCCATGCCAATGCATACCGCCAGTGTATACAGTTTGCTATCGAAGGATTTACCTACACAGAGAGAAAAACGAAATATACACGCCTAATACCAAATTGACACCAAACTGTTTATAATTTTTCGATACCAGCCGTTGTCAAAGTATGAACATACCTACGACAACACTATGTAATGTTGACAACATTGCAACAATTCGTTGTCGAAATCTAAATTTTATACACATCCGTTATTTAAATGTTAACAAACGTGGTAAGCTCACTATTGACAAACACGTTTGGTAACATTTAGACAACGGATGTGTATAAAATTGATGCAATGTTGACAACATTGCGTTGTAAACATAACATAGTGTTGTCGTACGTATGTATATACTTTGACAACATATGTTATTGAAAAATTATAAACTCTTTGGTGTCAGTTTTGTACCAGGCGTGTATATTTCCATTTCCCTCTGTGTATGTAGTGAATAACTTCGTTTAACGCGGTTTCCATCGATCGTCCCTTTAAATAAGCATACTGCTTATATTTGAGGTCTATGTCTGGTATACAGTTTTAAATAAATCCTTAATAACTCCTTAAACTGCCCTCGTTCATTGACTATATAATAATCATAATAATGAAAATGATTTGCATGTATGGGTGTGAGAGTAAGTGTCAGTACAAGTACTAGTATGAGTGCAAATGTTAATTATGAAAATTAATAAATTTTATAACTAATGGTTTTAATATGCTAAAGAGATTTCAGACATACACACACATGTGTGTTTATATGCATATATGTGTGTGTGTTTTTTAATAAAAAGATCTTGTGTTTGGTTAAAATAAATGTATGATTTTAATTACTATTAAGCCAAAGCAGCAACATCATACAAAGTATATTTTACGAGTGTGTTCTTTTTTCTCTGTTTTAAATTATCTTTATATTTTAATAAAAACCCAACTCATCTCACCTGTTTTGCCACGCCTATGGCGTCAATTTTTATATTCTAGTATATTGATTAACTATTATAATTATTTTTTTATTTCGAACAATTTAAGCATGTTTTCATCTTTGGCAACATGTTCCTTAAGAATACACATACTCACACACCCAATGACTGCTAATTTGTATAGATCATTTTGGGAGTAATTTTTTTATTTTAAGTCTTAACAAGCTTATGATTAATGATCTCGTCTAATACAGTTTAATTCATTCATTTATTCGGCTTTTGTTTATATAGAGCCTGTCAATAGTTTAATTTAAAATTTATTTTTGTATTCCAGGTCTGTTGTATTCTTTAATTTTATATTTTTCAGTGTGTGTATTTTTTTTTTTTTTCTTATTTTCAAATATTTCCCTTGACCCTGGGGTTTGTGTAAATGAGTTTGCAGTTTTTTTTAAGTTTTAAAAACTATACATTTTGTAGCTTTCACCGTTGTTTTAATAATCTATCAAAATATTATTTGTTTCTTTTGTTTGCTTTGTTAACAAACGTGAGAAATATTTATTTATGATTTGATTGAATAAAATGTTTAAGTAAAACTGAAGAGTTATGTTTTGAAGGCTAACTAAATGAGAATGTCTGTAATTTAGTGACTAATAGTTGAAGATGTAAAAAAGCGAAAATATCAAATAATTTCCACGATCACTTAATTTTTATGTCCGACTTTGCGCTTCCGCGGTGCATGTTATCTTGCTTTATGGTCCGACCAGAGAACCAAACCATCGGTTTCCTTGTCTTTATCTTGAGCAGGTTATTGAAGAGGTGTCTACGGCGATACACGTAGTGAAAATAGATTGTTGGTACAAAGATTGATGTGAAATTAATATTTCGGGGCTCTGGTCGAAACAACAGTATCCCTCAGAGAAGGACTAAAAATTGAGAATTAGTTGATTTCACTGGCATGGTATGCAAAGTGGTGTTCGGACCTTACTCTACCCAAACAACCAATTCATGGATGTGTGTCATCGCATTAATGTGTTATCGACGAAGTTCCCTTCTTTGTCAGGGTATATTTCAGTATTTACTCTGTTCATACCAGATCTATCGCAATATGTCCTTTGTGTTTAAGAAACCATGTCTTTGCTTATTATTCTCCATCAATCGAAGTTTGGCCAACAAATACATCACAAATTTGTAGTCGAATCTATTGCGTCTATTGGTTTATCTATGCTAGTTAGTTAATTTTGTTAAATTAGTTAGTTAGTTAGTTAGTTAGCTAGTTAGTTAGTTAGTTAGTTAGTTAGTTAGTTAGTTAGTTAGTTAGTTAGTTAGTTAGTTAGCTAGTTAGTTAGTTAGTTAGTTAGTTAGTTAGTTAGTTAGTTAGTTAGTTAGTTAGTTAGTTAGTTAGTTAGTTAGTTAGTTAGTTAGTTAGTTAGTTAGTTAGTTAGTTAGTTAGTTAGTTAGTTAGTAGTTAGTTAGTTAGTTAGTTAGTTAGTAGTTAGTAGTAGTTAGTTAGTTAGTTAGTTAGTTAGTTAGTTAGTTAGTTAGTTAGTTAGTTAGTTAGTAGTTAGTTAGTTAGTTAGTTAGTTAGTTAGTTAGTTAGTTAGTTAGTTAGTTGTTAGTTAGTTAGTTAGTTAGTTAGTTAGTTAGTTAGTTAGTTAGTTAGTTAGTTAGTTAGTTAGTAGTTAGTTAGTTAGTTAGTTAGTTAGTTAGTTAGTTAGTTAGTTAGTAGTAGTTAGTAGTTAGTAGTTAGTTAGTTAGTTAGTTAGTTAGTAGTTAGTTCTCTTCGTTCGTTCGTTCGTTCGTTCTTTCGTTCTTTCGTTCGTTTCGTTCTTCGTTTTCGTTTCGTTCGTTTTCGTTCGTTCGTTCGTTTCGTTCGTTTTCGTTCGTTCCTTCGTTCGTTCGTTCGTTTCGTTCGTTCGTTCGTTCGTTCGTTCGTTCGTTCGTTCGTTCGTTCGTTCGTTCGTTCGTTCGTTCGTTCGTTCGTTCGTTCGTTCGTTCGTTCGTTCGTTCGTTCGTTCGTTTCGTTCGTTCGTTCGTTCGTTCGTTCGTTCGTTCGTTCGTTCGTTCGTTCGTTCGTTCGTTCGTTCGTTCGTTTCGTTCGTTTCGTTCGTTCGTTTCGTTCGTTCGTTCGTTCGTTCGTTCGTTCGTTCGTTCGTTTTCTTCGTTCGTTCGTTCGTTCGTTCGTTCGTTCGTTCGTTCGTTCGTTCTTCGTTCGCGTTCGTTCGTTCGCGTTCGTTCGTTCGTTTCGTTCGTTCGTTCTTTCGTTCGTTCGTTCGTTCGTTCGTTCGTTCGTTCGTTTCGTTCGTTCGTTCGTTCGTTCGTTCGTTCGTTTTCGTTCGTTCGTTCGTTCGTTCGTTCGTGTTCGTTCGTTCGTTCTTCGTTCGTTCGTTCGTTCGTTCGTTCGTTAGTTCGTTCGTTCGTTCGTTCGTTCCGTTCGTTCGTTCGTTCGTTCGTTCGTTCGTTCGTTCGTTCGTTCGTTCGTTCGTTCGTTCGTTCGTTCGTTCGTTCGTTCGTTCGTTCGTTCGTTCTTCGTTCGTTCGTTCGTTCGTTCGTTCGTTCGTTCGTTCGTTCGTTCGTTCGTTCTTTCGTTCGTTCGTTCGTTCGTTCGTTCGTTCGTTCGTTATCGTTCGTTCGTTCGTTTCGTTCGTTCTTCGTTCGTTCGTTCGTTCGTTCGTTGTCTTGCCCAAGCTGATCTTCTAAAAAAAAGCTTTATAACAAGGACAGTGCCAACAGCTAACTGATCCACATTTGAATGAAGGTTAGGTAAACTATTGATTAATAATACTTAAACCAATAGCTGCCTTAAAACCATACTATGTAATATTCCCATAATTTTGCTCGTTAAACAATTCATTGAAATCAAGGGTAAAACGATTTTAATTTTTGAAAAAATCACAAAATTATTTAATGCCCATATAAAGACGACATCATCATCATAAAATTATCTTTAATATAACGTTTAAATGTCAGTATTTGAGATAAAAAATACCCATTAAAAACTATTCAAATTGATAAGATAAATCAACTCATACTCTTTCCCACACACACACTTATACACTCATACACACAAACCCAGATAAAATATTCTTGGCCCAAAAGTATTTAGTAACGGTAACAGGTAATAAATACGAGTATAATTAACCAGAGGAAGATAAAAAGTCTGGCATGTTTTTTGGTATGTTTTCAATAATATTTGTTCCTTTTTATTCTTTCATTTCGTCATCTTTTGTTGTGCAAGTGTAATCGATAGACCAACAAGCCGAATCATATACAAAATGGTATAATAATAGATTAAATACTATTTAGACTAGTTAAATAGACAATGACAATAACAAATAATAGTTGTATTATGTATGAAGAGAATATTGAAATAAAAAGGATATACAAAGAGACACACACAATAACATCACGTGCGTGCGGTCGTCAAAACAAATAGAGAATGAAACCTTTTATGTTTATGAGGAGTTTTTTTTTCTTACGCAAACAAGTGTAGGTACTTTATGATAAATGGTTGCCAGATAAAAACTAGCCAAAAGATTAGCCCAATAGACTATGGACTAGTCCATAGACTTGTTCATAGAATAGTAAAAGCGACTTTTCAATAGACCAGTCAATAGTCAAGTCCATAGCCTAGTCAATAGATAAATCCAAACACAAGCCAATATTATCCCTAGACAACTCCCTAGACAACTCCAAAGACTATTAAGTTTTCAATGGTCTAGTCCAAAATCTACTTCACATACTGAACAAAAAACTATACAATAGACCAATCTAAAGACTAGTTAATAGGATAATACATAGACCAGTTGAATGAACTATATATTTGACCATCGACTTGTCAATAGACTACACCCTATACAAATTCATGGAATAAAATCTGTATATATACTAGTTGACTATGGACTCATCTATCTACTAGTCCATAGTCAATAGATTAGTACATGTTTAACTACTAATTACTGTTTATAGTAGAGTAGTCACCATTTATAGTTCACAGCCACTAGAATGTCACCTTTTGATGAAAGTTTCCGGACTTTCCTGTGGTTCCTCCAGGGTAGATCTCCACTCTTGAACAACTGTCGTCGACTGATTCAACCAGGGCACTTGTAAACGTTTCAACTTTGTTTTTAGACTTATTCCGAAACTTTATCGGACTTGGTAGTGTCCGTAGTATTTTTTTTTTTTTTTTTTTGAGTCTTAAATACAGATGATCTGAAAAGAAAAGCTCTACCGAAACTCTTCAATTCTGAATAATACTTCTTCCTAATTTCTAGCAATGAAGAAGGCTTTATTACTTTATTATGAAGAAATTCCTAAAGGCTTGTCCCCTGCGTAATTCAAACGCCTAATCCATAGATTACTCTATAGTGTATTTAGTGGAAAGTGGTGAATAACATTCCAAAGACTGATCAAAAGTTCGATCAAGTAATTTAACATCTGACATCCTCCACGATATGCAATAGGGAGCGTGGCACCACCTATAGGAATTAAATACTAACATTCGTTTATATGGGAAACTATTGGAGTTAGAATCTTTGTCAAAATTTTTACCATTTCCCGAAATTGTTAATCTGGCAACACAGCTATAAAGTTAATCTTAAAAATAAATGAAAAACATTACACAAGTATACGGATATTGACTTTGTCAAGAAAGCGTTGCAATACAATTGTAATCATTTGTCAGAAATGTCCCGTTGAGTTTTTCTTTCGTTATTTTTTTTTTTTTTTGACTCTCTTATCCGTTTACCTTTCATTTCATTCTTTATTTTTATGTGTTTAATGATGATAGTTTGAGTTCAATTTCGGTATAGTATGGTTTAACTATTGTCATCATAGTTTTTGTTATTGCTGGTGTTTGTTATCTATGGATATTGTTGTTATTGTAATGCTATAGTTTTAAGGACTTTGATAGTTGCGAAATAAAATGTTCAATATGTTTTGTTTGTTGTATGTAGACACAGGTGCTTTAAATACACAAAATCATTGACGCCTACAAACAATCGGTATCTTTTTTTTTCTATCATCGATTCCTCTAGTCTTTACAATTGTATCTGTGGGTAAAACTATCTATATCTTCTTATTTGCAAAAGGGATGTAGGTAAGTGTGTATCAGTGTGTGCTAGTATTTAATGTATCATCAAGATAAATAGTTTTTGTTTGTAGAGGTGGTACTGAAATAAAAGCAAAAGAAGACACACGAAACGAATTAAATAGTAGTGAATGAGTGACTGACTCTGAGTGGCGTTAAAAGTTGAAAGCATTTGTTGACGGAATAAAAAAAAGAAGGTTGTAACTATTTGTATTTGTGTTTGCACAAGTATTTATACAATAGTTTCCTTTTGCCTTATTAAGTACAAATATCCTCTAAACAGCTCTCTTGTTTGGCTAATAAAATTTGTTTGATTTTCTTTGGTTGTTGTTTTTTTTTGTGTATGTGTGTCTTTTATTTGCCAAGAGGATTTAATGTTTAATGGCTTTTGATGTTTTTTCCTTTTCGTCTTACATTGATGACACACAGAAAATCTGTTCAATGAAATGATATTTCTATTCTAACAAATTATACGCTACGTTAGAAAAAGGTGCGAAAAATGGGAGTTTCCCGAAGAAAAACACCCATCATTGTGGTAAATAAATGATAGTTTTTGTTCGTTTTTTGTTAGTTTAGTAACAAAGTTTCGTAATGAAATTTTAATACCATGATGTTTTAAAAATGTTTAATTATTAGGTTTTAATTTTGTCTTAGAATTGTTTAAGGAAATAGTTTTCATTAGTGATCTATTTTGCATACGAAAATAAGAAATTTCAATTCGGCTTTTAACTATACATTTTAATTTGGAAATAGAAACCTGCCTCCTGAAAAGTAAATTAAAAACTAAAATATTTAAAACAAGTAGGAAATTAGAAATTTAGTTTTCTTAATAAAGCATTTAAGTTGAATTGTACCTTGTCTCGGATGTACTTAAGCCATTTATTGTTGAATAAAATTGTGGATATTTAAGTCAAATTTTGAAGGTGGCTTTGTATAGGGGCTATGGTCAAATGAGACCCTATAATTATAAAATTCATGAGAATCATTAAGGCTAGTATAGAACTTGGTTTTGCAGCTTTTTGTCGAAATACCAGTATATTAAACATAATTATGAACTTAAGAGCATTATTCGGCGGGTTCAGTTGTATGGGGGCTAGGTGAAATAATGGACCGATGTAAACCATTTTCAATAGGCTTCGTCTCCGATACTATAGAAGATCGTATGCCAAATTTCATTGAATTATCTTAAAAATTGCGACAGGTAGTTTGATTACAAGGTTTACAAGCCCTACTCGGAGGTTCAGTTGTATGGGGGCTAGGTGAAATAATGGACCGATCTTAACCATTTTCAATAATGGTGACAATAGAAGTTCATGTACCAAATTTCATTGAATTATCTTCAAAATTGCGACCTGTAGTTTGATTAAAAGGTTTACATGGAAGGACAGACAGACAGACAGACAGACAGACAGACAGACAGACAGACAGACAGACGGACGGACGGACAGACGGGCGGACAGACAGACGGGTATAGCTAAATCGACTCAGAAAATGATTCTAAGCCGATTGGTATACTTTAAGGTGGGTATTGGGCCAATATTATTGTGCGTTACAAACATCAGCACAAACCCTATATACCCTCCCCACTAAAGTGGTGTATGGTATAAAAAGGCAAATGTACTTAATACACAGAGGGAAAAATAAATATACACGCCTGGTACCAAATTGACACCAAACATTTTATTATTTTTCAATAACATCCATTGTCAAAGTATATACATACGTACGACAACACTATGTTATGTTGACAACGCAACGTTGTCACACCTACGTATGTATGTAGAATTTATAAATATCTGAATGTCAATTTATTTCGCAAAGATCAATTAAACTCCGACACTTTATAAAGAACTTCTTAACATTTTATAATAACGGACTTATCTAAACTTTTCCATGTCTATTTATCAATATAAATAAAAAAAAACCCACTTTACGTTAAACTCACTAACAGTTTCCTAGATATACCAATTTTTATATTTAATTAATATGGGAGGTACCAAGCCCCTATTGAAAGTCGGCCAATTTATTACCTAAATGAACGCATCAATATAAGAGTTCTTTGAGTCAAATTTGGTTATTCTCGCTCTATTAGTTTTCCAGATTTACGAGTTTTTGTGCTGAATTCCTATGGCAGGGACCAATCCTCCCTAATAAAAGTCCGCCCTTTTTTCTCCCAAATGTTCACATGGATGTTAAAGTTCTCGTACAAAATTTAAAGATTTTTGCTCCAATAGTTTCTTAGATAAACGAATTTTTATATTAATTTCTATGGAGGTACCATGTCCCTTAAATCTAGTCCACCAATTTGGATGTCAAAGTAGTACGTGAAAAATTTTAGAATTTTAGCTCTACTAGTTCCATAGATATACTATTTTTTATAACTAATTCATATGGGAGTTGCCGAGGGCCCACTTACGAAAGTCCGTCCATTCTTCTTCTAAATATTCACATGGATGTTAAAGGGCTTTGTGCAACATTTTAAGATTCTAACTCTAATAGTTTCCAGATAAACAAGTGTTAGTATTTAATTCATATGGGAAATGTCGCGCCCCCTATTGCTAGTCGGATGAATTGGCCTTTCATGTTGCACATTACTCATGCAGCGGGAACATTATCGGTCTGCTCTGATTTGGTGGTCATCTTTGCATGATAACAAGGCTTTGTTGATGGTCGTTGATTGTTACATATGTTTCTCCCGGAGTATGTTACCTTGATGAACTTCCCCAAACATGGTGTGATTGTAATAACAGGGTAAAGATGTACAGTACCCCTAATCTACCTAAAAACCGGTAGTGTCAACTGTATACTCGGCCTTGGAATGATTTGACCTGGGACCAACTCAGAAAACCTACCTTGTATCGTACCACGGGAACCGGCAGCTCGCAGGACAGAATTTAGAACTTGTCTTGATGTGATTGCAATCCCAGAGTAAAGATATGCAACCAGTACCCCTAATCTGCCGGGACAGCACTTGGGGAATGGACAAAGAAACCTTGTTGGCTACCTATAAACCAATTGGCCGGTCAATGGTCAATTATGCTGCTCCAGTGTGGTCTCCTTCGCTGAGTGATACCCAGTGGAGATATATTTAAAGCTGCCAAAATGCTGCCCTACGGACTGTAACGGGCTGCATGCAAATAACCTCAAAGCACCACCTACACGAGGAAACGAAGGTCCTCCCAGTCAAGGAACATAATGTCATGCTGACTAAACAGTTCCTCCTGGGATGTCACCGGAGGAGTCATCCCAACTTTAACATCACACAGTTGGATGCTCCCCCGAGGCATGTCAGGAAGGACCTTCGTGTATACGAAGAGAGCATACGCAGTTATGTTGAGGATCCCTTAGATCGGAATTCGTATACAGCAGCTTTGAACCATCAATATCGCGGTTTCAGGTTACCGTATGAATGTCGTTCTTGGAGGTCGCCCACCGCCCATAGCAGAAATAGAGAAGAACCTGCCGCGAAAAACAAGAGTTGCTCTGGCACAACTGAGATCGGGATGGAGCAACAGGCTCAACGCCTACTGGTCCCGCATAGACCGTGCCGTCCCCAATATATGCCCAGCTTGTGGACAGGGTCCCCATGATACCCAAAACACATTCAACTGTCCAGCCCACCCTACTTCGCTTAGCCCAATGGATTTATGGACTAAGTAGCCCAATTTCTTGGCTTGGACCTAAATACAGAACCCCCGTATTATTAAGCTGTTACAACAACAACAACATCTGCGGGACAGGAATGATTTGACCAGCTGCCGAACCAGAAAACCTACCTTATCTGGTACCACGGAAACCGGTAGCTTGCAGGGCAAAGTTTCGAGCTTTGTCTTGTCCCGGCTTTAAACCCAAAATCGTGGGAAGATAATGTTTTTAAAAGATATCTATTTTTCCCTACAGTCAAAGAAGTGACTGTGCTGCTAAGTGTTGGAAATGGGTTGGTGTCAAATGAATAAGATACAGAATGAATGAAGGGATATACGGGCCTCCCTCCACCCGTAAACCTAGAATAAATGTGTCAGATATTTTTCTCAGTGAATGTATCCGATAAATGAGAGTTTTTTGAGATGAATGATGATGGACGTACGGTATCTTGTACACGTGGCACCATTGAATGTCTCTTCCTTCTCAAGGTATGTTTAGGGTTTTCTCTGTTGGTACCAGACTTACCACAGTGTGGTCTCTGTGAGTAACACTTGTCTTTGCTTATCACTTGGAATCGTATTTCTGTCTACAGAGTATGTCTCTAGAATTAACATACCATCTCATCTGCCTGGCTGTAAACGGTGTTTTATCATTTCAAAAGTTTAGCAACAGATCAGTAATGATCAGAAAATAGATAGGTCAAGTACTCGAGCAAAGTGCTTGTACATCACAGAAATTGTGATGGTGAGTCGTCGACTTCTTGTTAGATTTGTTGTGGCTTCCATGATTATAATTAATTTTGTCAGTGCTGTATATAGGGTTGCCAGCCTGGCTGGATTGTCCAGCTTTTTTGATGCTTGTCCAGTTTCAAGCTAAAATTTAATTTGTCCAGCCAAATAGAATTTTTTAGTACACTAAAATAACTTGGGAAATAATTTTTATGTTATCTTTGTCAAATCATGTTAGCCAACACTGTTTGTACATTTGTTATACAACTAAGTTATGATTTCCCTCTTCTATCATCACTGAGAACATGTCTCAACACTTGAAAAGCAGATGTCGTAATAAATATGTATTATTGCGAGCGATAGTCAATTTCTTTACGTACATCTTACGTACTTATGATTTTTAAAATTTAAAACTTCAAAAATGGCGCTTCTTAATTTAATTTATTTTAAATAAACCTAGCCTATTGGCCATAAACGGTTACAAATTTCTACTTATAAAATAATTTTTCACATCTTTTGCTCTTAAAAACTAAGTTATCGAAGTGATCGGGGAAAACTAAAAATATATTCGTACTCTATGGACTATAACAAAACGGAATAGGTATATGAACCCCTGCATTAATATGTCCAGCTTCTTTTGTTTTGTCCATCTTTTTAAAACCCAATGTCCAGCTTTTTGCGAATCGGAATCTGGCAACCCTAGCTGTATAATATCGTCCTTTTAATAAAAAAAACACAACCGACATTGTAAGCAAATGCTAAAATCTCAGCTTGAACGATGCTTAATGGATTGCGTAGCCTCAAACATCTCTATAGTGATGGAAACATAATAATAGTCTATATAATGTATCAGTCACCACATCACAATCTGTGCGACTTCTGTAATTTTTTCCGATATAATATTATTACAAAAAAGTTTATAATACAAACTTTTTAACAACATTTTTTAATTTATACCATATATTATAATATATTATATAGAGAAGTTTTGAAGCACTTAAGACCATAGTGCACACACTCATCATGTATGTATGTATGTATATCTTTATCATTTAAATTGATATCGTTTATAGATATTTTATCATTTTAAGTGAAGTGAAGAAATTCTTGTATCAAATTGATTGTTTTCAATTTCACGATAATTAACTCAAAATTTAAGGTAAACAACAAAAAAAAAAAGAAGAGAAAAACTTTTTTCAATCAAATTTACCACGTTTTATGAACGAAAATAAAACAGCCTCAAAAAGGCTGTAAGAAAATAACCAAACCAATTTTATCGTTTTTAAATTAAATATATTTATTTGAGATGGTTTTAATTATTTAGGTCTGTTTTGTTTTTGGTTTGTTTTTTTTAGAAAAAAATATATACATTTTGTTATTTTTGTTGTTTTTTGTATCTTCAAAAAAGATGTAAGTGAAAAAAGGCATTAAGAAAAAGGGTTCCCTTAAAATACAATATTGATGAGGTCTTGGCTTTTCATTGACACATTTTATGTAGGCTGTTTGAGGAGTTGCTTGGCTTTGGTTTCATCTTTTCGGGCGGCTCACAAACAAACAAAATTAAAAAAAAAGTTATTTACTCTCTTATGTTGTATGTAGCACCAATAAATAGTATATGGAGATTCTTAAATTTGGGTGTTATTTAAGATAGTTTTTGATTATTTTTTTTATATGCATACGAAGTGAAGACAAACAAGAGCCTAAACGCGGATATCAATTTACTTAAAGGCATTTTTAGCCGTCTTCTGCCGCCAAGCTGGCTGGCTGAACCAAAATGAAAATAAAATATTTTAATCATAAATTAAATGAAATGACAAGTTTTGTAGGTCGACTAAAGTTGTTATAAAAAAGTAGAGGAACTGCTTTATAAATCAAAGGAGTGCCTAATGAAATGTTTTTTTGAAGCCCTTGTTAATTGAAAATCTAAATAACTAAATATCAATTTAACAATATAACTATTGGATCCATTTACAAAAATTTACCCAGTATAATATATTGAAACCTAGAAATGCTTCCCTTAAGACTTTTCTGTTTCCCTACATATGTATGTATGTATGCATGTTACCAACTAGATAAATTTCTTTTTTAAATTGAAGTCATGTTGTGACACAGTTAAAAACCCATTTTTAAATCATTACAACAAACTGTTGTTTATCTAAAATTGCTTTGATAAATGTCTTTAACTGATAAAATTGTACAGATCATCAAAGCAATTATGTCGCACAGGTAAATTCCTTTATCGTTTACGATAAGTGAAGAGAAAATGCTAACCTTAGTTTTTATTACACAGAAAAAACTGTTTCAATGTCTCGAATGCAGATGTTGACAATTGAAAAAGTTCAATTCAAATTATCGATTACTCAATATAGTTCGCTCCTTCAT